>NW_010119389.1:0-13876 GCF_000699245.1 Pterocles gutturalis | reverse complement strand
ACATTCTGTGATTCTGTGATTCTGAGGCAGAAGCCAAGCTTGTCCCACACATCAAACCAGCTCTCTGGGGACAAGCAGTGACTGCTCCACTGGTTACTGACCACAAGGAAAGAGGAAATCCGATCTCTGATCCATATCTGAAAACGCGGTATAGCTGCATCTCCTTTTGTGCTCCCATTGGTGGCACTGAAAGCTCCGGATTATGTAGTAAAAATGGACAGAAAATGGGCATCATCACCCACTGCAAAAATCTGATGAAAGGATTTAGCCCTTAAATTACAAACATTAAGCACAAAGCAAGGCAGATAGAAAATGAGCAAAAAAACCCCTGTAAAGTCATGCAATGACTATGTAAAACAATGAAAAAAAAAATAAAATCATAGAAACGTAGCCTGTAACAAACAGATTGAACCACTGAACACTCAGCACTGTAAACCAGCTTTTAGTGAGATTCTCAAACACACCCTTTTCCACAGGATGCATCAAAAAATCTTATAGAAAGCTCAGTTTAATGTGAATTTACACCTACAGGAGATTATGTTTCCATATCTGTTCTTATTGCGGTTTTCGTCTTCCTTGGCTGTATCCCAGGATGCTGTCTGCCCCTCGGGGAGAGCCTGCAAAATAAACAACAGTGGAGTGTTTATAAAAGTCTGGCCAATGCCTTCAGGTGGATTAAAATGACTGAGCAGGGCAAAAATAAAGGCGCTGCATAATTCAGTGGCCAACCACGCAAACAGCAGTTCTTGAGGAAAGGGCACATCCACTAATGCAAAAAGCAGAGCTGGCTGCAGACCATTTGCATCTCTTGGTTTCTGCCAGCAAGGAATCATTTTCCTCCTGTTACTTCCAATCTAAAAGGATCAGGGGAATTTGTTTCTGGCTGCCCAGTCACATGTTAACCTCATTTCTCTTGTAGAACAGGGTTTGTGGAGATTCTGCATACACAGACTTCTAAGAAAACCCAGATGGCTGAAAATGCTCAGTCTTTCAAATTTCAGTTGAAAACAGATACAGTGTTCCACCTATTTCTGTATTAATATTGGGGTGGTGCAATACAAACCACTAGCTGGTTTCCTCTGGAGAAAAATAGAAAAGCTCAGAGTTTTAGATCATGTGGAAGGAAGAGAGGCAAAAGGAGATAAAACAAGCTCATGAACCATGAACCATGAAAATAAAGTCATTTTCTCCAAATCTGCTCTTTTGGTTGAGAAAGGACGAGGTACGGACACTGGCAGCACATGGTGCTATCCTGCCCTCCAGTTCTGAACTCAAATGAGCCACTGTCCCCTTGAGACACCTCCAGGAAGGATTTTCAAGGCAGAGCAGAGGGAAATGGCAGTTTCCATGGGATCCGGCTGGAGGATGGTCTTGCCTTCCTTGGAAGCTGGCCCGGGGTGCCTGTAAGCAGGATGATCATCTCTTGGGATGGTCGGGATGTCGGCACAGCCCGATGGAGGCAGCAGGCACCACAGGGCTTTCTGCTGGAATGGGAACGGCACCAGCTCCCTGGGGACTGCTGGCATCGCAAGCGGACAGAAAGCCCTGCTCTGCAAAGTGCTGCCGTGGGCTGCAGCCAGCCCTCCCTTGGCTTGGGCTGGAAACACGGGTGAGGAGGAGAACAGCCCCCACTGGAGTTCCTCTCTAGATCTGCCTCCTCCAAGATCGACTCCCTAACATGATCCTACATCACTGAAAACAACAGCAGCATTATAAATTGTATTATTTATGGTCCCTAGGGAATTACAGGGTTTTTTTTGCACTGCAATAATTGTAGAATCCTATCTGCCTGAGCTGGCAGTAGATAGTTTGACACAGCTGTGCTAGAAAAAGCATTTATATTCATCTTCACAAACCATCCAGGTCTATTACAGTGCCCGGATGCAACAGCAGAGAGACACAATTATTAGGATCTACAACACTGACGTTACAATTAAACTTAATATGAGCAAAGCCCTGGCAGATCAGATCGCTGTGAATTTCCCTCAAAGGGGTTCCAGGACAGAAAATGTCAAGCTCTGCAGCACTGCCAGAAGCGTCGCTGACAAAAGACAGGGACAGCGAGTTCCTATTCAAAAGCCCAGGAGAAAGAGTAATAACTCTGTGTTTGGCCAGGACTTTGATCACACGTACATTTCCTTTACAGACAGCTGTTTCCAAATAGCAGCTCATCTCCTGAGCAAAAAGAAAAAAAAAAAAAAAAGCCAAAACAAAACCCAACCAAAAAAACCCAAAAACTCCTGAGTAAAAGAAAATAGGTGAGGAAGGTTCATTTTCATCTTCAAAGAGTGAGAAAAAAGGTGCCTTATTTTTCCACTAATATCAAATTACAGCAGATTGACCAGAGAATAGTAACAGTCATTAGACATCTAATCAGAGCCATCTGAAAAGAAAAAAGAAAAAAAAGAAAAACCTTTCTAGTCAGTTCTATGTGAGGGAAGCTGTCTTGCCCAAAGAAAATAAATTCAGGTCCAATAAATCCCTTTTCAACAAACCCTATCCTTTCATGTGATTTGAACATGAAATTCTCCACTGAAATTGATGTTTTTATATTTGCCTGATATAGCCTCCAAAGATTTAAGAGTCCAGGATTTTTCATCTCATTCAGTACCAAAGAAATCTCTGCTTCTCGCTGAACTATCCATCTCTGGAGAGAGGAATCACAGCTCTGGTTGGTGAAGAGCACGCTGCCTTTGCAGAGCTGTACCTTATACCCCTACTTTTATACACATCAGATGAACAAATTGGAGTAACTGCACATACACGGGTGGTACAGCACAAATAATTTTCCTGTGAGGTCACTAAAAAGGCAGCACCAAGAGCTGAAGCTTCCTTAGAAGTACAAAGGCAAAAATATCAATTTGAATCCAGAAAAAGGGATGTTTTGTTCCTTCAGTTTTGGTTTGTTCGATAAGTATCTCTATAATAGCAAAAGGGTTAACATTTCTGCTTCTCTCTGCATTATCAGCAATGGTAAATCAGGATAGATCATGGAGGCATTGGTATTTGATCCACATTTCACAGGAAATGCTCCCCCTTCTTTCTTCGATTGAACAACTGCAGAGTTTCAGTCTTCAAAAACCTGGACTTGATTTTCCAGCTCTTCTTACTTTTCTTCTTTTAGAGAAGTTTCGTAAAATTTATACTGAAATGTCTTCCCAGGAGTGGAATTTATGTTACAATTATGCTTTTTAAACTAAATTGATCTAATTTTTATCTGAAATTACTGGAATAGGTCTCTAAAAGTGAGTTTCATCTCAGTGAAGCTAAGTGCCGTGGCCCAAACAGAACTAAAGTGCTCACATTAAATTGAGGCTTATTGCAAGCCCATTTAAATTGCCCATGGATGCATTTAGTTAGTTTGCTGTTTGTTTTTAATTTAAACAGGAAAACTCAAATCATTCACTTGCAGTGATCTACCTCAGTGCTGCAGTATTGCTGCCAAAGGCAACAACATCCATTAAAAGCTTCGCTGCTCGTCTCAAAGCGTGCCACCGAGACCTGCCCCTCTCCCTGCAGTCACTATCTTCTCAACAGCGGTGGCAAAACTGTTCCCACAATTCTGCTGGGATCCAGGGTCAAAAACTACTTTGGTTAAAAAAAATAACCTGAAAATAAATATTTCAGCTAGTTCAATTCCCCATTCCGGTTCATAGCAAAGCCCTAAGCCAGCATTGTCCCAGGTCAGCATCGACAGTAACACCCTGCTGCCAAACATCCTGCAACGTCCCGTCACAGTGCCAACCACAGGATCGGTTCTTTTGAGCAGATAGAAAATGTGCAGCCAGACAGAAATAAAAGGGTTAAAATCCAGAAGTGACTTCAATAAGCTGAAGACTCTCAATATTAAGATGCTTGAGGAAGGAGCCACAAAATCCAACATAACCCAACGCTCTCAGTAACGCAGCAGGAGAAATGTACTTCAGTGACATCCTAAATCATGTTGGAAAATGGGTTTGGATCCTTAAGGCAGCCAGTAATTGGGTGCTCACAGTAAGTCTCTGGGAGTAGTCCCGCAGCTCGCAACAAATCAGGGCTGGTATGTTCGGAAAAAGGAGCAGGTGACATTTAAACACGTCCTGTTTAAATGTTGATGGCCGTGCCTCATCCCAGTGCTATCTCCATCCAGCCCTAGCAATACATTTTTCTCTTGTGGTTTGTGCATTTTGTTTCTGAACAGAAGCAGCAGCCAGAAAGGTCCAAGTCACACTTTGGCCCCAGCCAGCAGACCCAAAATAACACACACACGGCAAGTGCTGACAGGTTCCCACGTTCCCACACGCAGTTATCACCCATTTCACACCAGCAGCGACACCCCTCACACAATCACATCCTGCTTTGCAGCTCAGCCTGGAGTTACGTGCAAGAGGCAAGCACCAGAAATATTTTTCTAGATGCCCTCGGTCAAACATGCTGCCTGAGCTCCAATGGTCTGGAGGTAAAAATGCATTTTAAACAAATATCGAATGCAATTTCCAGGTTACTCGACGGAGACGGGAACGTACAGAGATAAGAGACTGTCATGTGTGACTGATGCACTCCGTTCAAAGTGATTTTTCATGAGAGTAAAATTATTTGCTAACATGTCACTAAATAGGCTGTAATTTATGCCATCAATTTGCAAAGAAGTAGTAAATCAGCTCCTTAGAAGAAAAAAAACATATTTGGAGGTGACACTGATACTAGCGTATGAAAACACATTTTAGAAGAGACATCAAATCCTTTTTTTATTATTTTATCAATCTTTCTGCAAAACATTCTGCAAAGACAGTTTTGCAGCTTTGTGTTCCTCCAGATTCCAGTCTGGGATACCCCTCCCAGCCAGTTTAACCCTCCTGCCTTCCAGGAGTTACAACACTCTTTGACATCCCGCCCGCATCTGCGGTCCCGCTGCTGGGGGCTGAAAGCTGCTTGGAGCCAGGCTCTGAAAACCAACTTCCACCATGGAAAATGACTGTGATTACTGAAGGGTGGAACAGCATGTGTGATTTGAGAGCTTGTGGCATTCTCCAGGCTAGTTCTTGTAAAGAAAGGAATTATGCAAATCTATAGTATGTCATCGTCATTATATACGGACGTAGATAGCACTTTCTGGGAAAGGCAGAACTCGCGGAGCTGAAAGTTGCATTGACATTTTTCATGCTAATGTGTTATTTTGATAATTAGCAATGCCAGTGCCAGAAAATTACATATATGCCAGCACCTGTTTTCTTCCTGAACATCAAGAACTAGATCTTAGGGCATTTGTAATTGATCTGAATGTAGTTTGGGTACTATTCATGGAAATGGAGGCCAAGGGGGGGCTGAGTAAATCTCCTCAGAGAATTATTACCCTTTTCCAGTATTAAATGGAGCTCCTCATATTGATAGTTTAATTAGCGTGCTTGATCGTGGGGCATGAGTGACTAAACCTGGTTAATATACAGTTACCAGAAACATTTGTTATGACAGTCTTTGATGCTATCTGATTAGAAAAATACTCCCCAGTGACAACCAGGAAAAGATTGCTTCTCAATTACAGCAAAACCCCGCATCAGCGATACAAACCCCACGGACTCTTACTTGCAGGGTGGAAAAGTGAGCTGTTTTCATTAAGTAACTTATTTTTCACAGCTGTTACATTATTTTTAAGTATTTTTAATGCCACTATGCATATTAATTGCTCATTGCCTTCCCACAAACTTGCTACATTCATTATAATTATCACTTGTAAGAGCAAAGTCTCCTGTGTTTGATGCTATTTCCCTCTTCTGTTCTTTCTCCTCTAAATGTATTTTCCTCTTCCAGCTCCTCCCAATGCCATGTTTCTCCTTGTCATTTGGATTGCATTCCTGGTCATTCCAGCCTGGGGGGAAGAGCTGGGCAGGGAGGAGGACTGCTTTCATTTTGCAGTTTACTCTTTGCTTCTCTTTCCACATGGAGTTGGAAGAGTAGATCAGCCAAACACATCCTGAGCCAGAGGTTCGAGCATCCTGGAAAACTCCTTCATCTAAGCTACACAAAGTTCCTGCCTTTGCCTTGACAATTCTGCATTCCGGTCATTACGCTGGGATTTAATTTGATCAATTGTTACAGAGTGTTTGGAGCTCCCAAAAAGCTCAAGCAAAAACCCTTCCTCTGCTCAAAGCCTGGCTCGCAGTACCATCCACTAAAGCACATCAATACGTAAGGGCCTATGGGACTCCAAGTTCTTCATTGAGTTCAGGACCATTAAATATTTCCTGTCTGTTCTTCAGGGGAGAGAGGGCACCTGCTAACAGATGAGCACAATGTCCTTTTCTTACTATTGTAGTAAACACCTTTTCTTTGGACTAGAGGGCCACCAAAGACTGCTGTAAAATCCTACCCTCATAAACAGAAATACGATGGAGAAAGGACAGGATTAAGAACTTAAGTAAATTAAGGAAAAGAAGCTCTTAAAACCATTATCCTACCCTCCCAAGCATCTATCCCTTGTGAGCGCAACTTGTCTACTTACTCATATGAGCGAAGGTTCCTCTCACCTCATACTCCTCTTTAAATCCATAGCCCTGTCCTCGCTTCATCTGGGTGATGTGCTGCAGCAGGTCGGCCACTCGGATGGCTGGCTGGAACTGCCCCCGGGGGTAGGACATTTCCACCGGCTCACAGCTCCGGTACGGGTGGGTCTGGATAGTCAGGGTTGGCTGGGTCATCTCTCCATGGCTACTGTCTGTTTTAAAGACAGGGAGGTAAGACAAGCTTTCACCTCTCTGGTATTTCCATTCTCATTCTTGCTGTTTATTTATTTCTCCGCCACCCTACAGGCTGGTGCAGGCAAAAGAAATAAGCAGGAAACACACGCTTGCCTACAGCTGCCTAGAAAAGACTAAAGCACACTTGAATATTTTTTGTGTCAAGGAGACAAACCCAAAAAGATGGGAAACAGAGTAAAGAGCCAATCAAGCTAACGAGGGTAGAGCACATGGAGCAAAATGGCACATTTTGTAAGGGTGAGCTCTGCATAACGGCTCAAATTGACTTACGTACCTTCTTCACAAACCTGCAAAGAACATGACTGAGAGATACATGCAGATGAGCAAGGCACTCAGGTGGGATTTGGGGTGTACAACATGAGATAACTGAAAGGGGCCCAAGCTAAGAGCAAACACATTATTAGCATTTCAAATAAGCCGCACAGGATGTTAGAGGCAAATTAAACTGCTCTGCTAGTCCAGACCCAAAATTTATATCAATTACAAAGATGTAACATTATCAGAATAAACCAGCATTAAAATATAGTTATCTTACATGCAGAAACTTAAATTTCAGATACGTAAGCAACAGAAAAAGTTTCTTTTTGAAAGAAATGGATTTAAAAATATCTCTATCACCACACAGATGGAATTGCAACCACTTATATCCCCAGCACAACACAGAGACAGCAAAATATTCCTGGTGAACTAACGGAAACGAGTTTAAATAACCAAACAATTGACTGTCACAATAGTTATTTTTAACAGAAACTCAGACTAGATGAAAAATCTAGCTTCTTATCTACTAGAGTTGACCAAATTTAGTTGGCCAAATAAACCATTGTTTTTCCTATGATTACAGGCATCTGAGATGCTTGGGTTTTCGCACATACAGACCTTAACGGTCTGCATCAATGCTTTCTGGTCTTACCCAAAACCAAGCTATTAGCAAAGAGAAAATACATCTCAGATTACAGGCATCTGAGATGCTTGGGTTTTTCACACATACAGACCTTGACGGTCTGCATCAATACTTTCTGGTCTTACCCAAAAACAAGCTATTAGCAAGGAGAAAATACATCTCCCTCAGACTGTTCATAAAAAAACCCTGAAGACTGCATACACAGGGCTTGTTTCTTACAGAGAGCTTCCTGACAAAGAGCCTAAACGCCAGCCCTTGTCAGCAACACCGCAGTCGTGTTTTTGAAGGGATAAAGAATAAATAAATCAAATTGCAATTTCAGGGTGATTTTTGTGAGGCAGAAATATAGCCAGAGTGCTATTGTAAACATTGCCATCCTTGAGAAATCGCCGCGGAGTTTTGATCAGAGGCAGCCAGGATCTCTGCTGCTGTCCCTCCCTGCAAAGTGGGGCCGGAGCAGACAGATGAGGGCATTAGGCTGCCTTCCCAGCAGCCGGCACACCAGCGAGGTGACAAAACATGACAAATAATGCTTTAGCTGGTTTATGGTTCTATTAGGGGGAAGATATCAAGACAGGCATATGCTCTGCTGAGAAGTCGTAGGACTCCGAGAAGGAGAGGGGAATGCCAGCAGTGGCCACTGCCACAGGGCAGGTCCATCTCCAGGGTGAGATAAGCTGTTCGGTGGTTGAATTATCACAGATGCTCAACACTTCCTGCTTCTTCTGAAATAAATTAGCATAAAATGATCTCTGAAGATAAGGCTACTGAATTTAAGGATTTCTGAATCCCAGGTTGTCATGAGCACAGTCACATTCCCAGGACACTCAAGACATTTGCAGAGAACTGGCCCTAGTGAAGCAACCCACAGATACAAAATGTGAATAAATTTGGGATTTAAGGAAGAGTAACATCCAAAGCATTTGTATAATCATCCCTAATGCTCCGACTAATGACAGTGTGAGAACTCTGAACAGAGGGAATTTCAAGGCTTATTAATTCCCCTAGTTGGATTCACTTTCCCAGCGCATCTTTCCTCCCTCATTCCCTATTAACCTCCTGTAATGGAGAGGAGAAGATTTTTATCGCGGACCATTTCCGACAGACGTACTATGCTTAATTTTCCATCATTAGGTTTAATACAAACCCAATTTCACAATTGGCTTCTCCGAGGAACCTACAAGTAATGCCACATTTTTATCAGCCCCAATTAAAACCATTACCAAATCCCTATTCGAGAGGGAGTCTTAAAACTAATGTGTGGTTCGAGTGCTAATGCTGTAAGGGCACATGCAGAGCACAGGCTCCTTGTAAAATGTAGCTCAGATCACTCAGCTCCTTTGCAGGCAATTATTAATTTCTCTCTTCATCAAATCTTTTAATTCTGGTATACTTGGCTCAGAGAGAAATATCCCAGGGAGAAGCGAAAGCCAGAGAAGTGGTGCCCCCTCCATTCCAGAATCACTTCCCTCAAAGTAGGCGCCTGTGTTCTGAATCTGAACTAGAAGCTGCTCAGCAGCAAAGACGGATCTGACTCTGGTCTTTATGTTTATAGTGACAACTGTGCTTCTGGTCTCTTTGGTCAGATAAAAAAACCGGTACAAAACACACTGACTGCAGTAACAGCTCTTGCAGCGTCGTCCGTAGCATCGCACTGTTTGTGTGCCTCTCACCCAGGCAAGTGCTTCTGCTTAAAAAAAAGAAGTGTCACATCATCTGGGCCATCCCACTCTCAACTGAATGACACACAGAGGTGAAATGAGGCAGAAGATCACCTCCTCTGGACACCTGTGACACACAAATCCCGAACAGCCTCTGTGCTACCAAAAGAAAACCCAAGCCCAACATTGCAGGGGGGTTGGACTAGCTGACCTCCATAGTCCCTTTCAACTCAAGCTATTCTGTGAGTCTATGATTCACACCAGCTCAGGATGGCTGTCAGTTATCTTCACAAGCATTTTATCTGGGCCAAGGAAAGCGTGGAGGGGCTTTCATGGTGACAAATTGCTATGTATGAGGCGAGCCTAGCATTCATATGTTCTGCTAATAAAGCCTGATGCAAGAAAACATTGTTCCTTCTCCAGCTAATCACCCCATGAGCCCGCACCTAAGCCTGGTTAATGAGGCGCTCACACGAGGCACAACACCTTCTCTCAAGATGTGCTGTTTACAGCAATTTCGTGAACAATTCAAAATACAGGTAGGAGGGGAGGTAGCAGCAAACTGATCTCTCCCTAGGACAATCAACCCAATGAGTCTTTGTAGGGCTTGCAAACAGGCTTTGCTTTTCCTGGAGGTTGCAGCTATAAACCTCATCTCGTTCCTTTTGGCACTGTTATTACTGGGAAAGTCATCAAAAATACCAGCCTCTCAGCAAAGTCAGACTTCAGCATTAATTGTTGCACTAAAGGCAAGTCACGGCAATTTTACATAGTCCCTTCTCTCCAACGTGTCCCCATTCCCTTGTAAATGAGGATGAGTTTGTACGACAAACTGGCCAAGACTTCCACTAAAGTTTTGGCAGTGCCTCTAAAGACTGTGTGTGCCTTTTATGAGTTTTCAGTAAGAACAGAACATCAAGAAAATAGTTTCATTTTGGGTTTTTTTGTTTGTTTTTGTTTTTTTTTTGAAAGAGGTTTGAAATAATTCACTCTAATACTCAGGAATACAGAATCGTGCATCAGGTTTTTAGGTTTTTATTATATTTCATATGCACATCTTATTCCCAGTCATATGTCCTTATCTTGTTGATAGGAACACGTACCACCACATTTCATTGTATACTAAAGACAGAGTACAGTTCCAAGAATTAATCCAAATTAAAACATTGCAAGAGATGGTGATTTCATTCTGACCCCAAAAGTTGTGGCAACAGTTAATTACCCTTGCTGCCTAAATATTTCTTAATTGCAATTTGATTTTGCTTTGCTTCCACTTGCAGGCACTGAATCTCATTATACCTTCTGTTAGATTAAAGAGCCCTCTGAGCATTTGAAATCTTGACCCATGCAGGCACTGATTAAATCACTTCTTCAGTTTCTCTTTGGTAAAGTAAATCAATTGAGAGCTTCTGAAGTCTCATTAGGGCAGGCTGTTCAGGGCTCTGGTTCCTTCCCAGAACCATGTCCAATTTTCCACAGTTCCTTCTGTGCAGCTGTAAATAAAGCAGGTATTCTGCATGTTGCTGGAAACACGCTGTTTGTAAGAGGCTAATTCCAAATGTTAGCAGCTGCCATAGCAAGATGTGTTGTCAGCTTGTTTGTTAACCCTTTGTAGCGCAACGCTCTTACTCCCCATACTGAGATGACTGTTTCCAATGCAGATGTTTTGATTTCTGGAAGCTGGAACTTTCATTATCAGCCCAAGAGTTCACTGAATACTCTGAAATTTTGTATAGGATGTTAAATCAGTGATTCCCTGGCTCTCATGTAACTAGCCTGATGGGGAAACTCTTCAGGCATCTCAGCTTATCTGTTTAGGGTGTAACTGCAGATAATCAAATTTAACAATGTTGGCTCCACTTCTAATATTCAGAAACTCTCCCTGCTTATGAAAAGGTGCTTCTGTGACTCTCTTCTTTGCTGAAACAATAATCACAAACTTGCTGAAGTAAACTCCGAGGTCTTACTCTTGCCAGAAGAAACAGAACAGAGTCCACACACAGAGAAAAGCTGAAGCAGAAGCCAGCAAGCTGGCATCTTGCCCCATTTGATGAGTAACCCTGAGGGTGAGATATTATTGCTTACCTGCTGCTACACCACCTTGCCTTCCATACTTTTGTTCTTACCCAGAGAAATAAAATAAATACGTCTCCCTCCACAGAAAAACTGATAAACTCCTCCAGAGATGTCACAAATAGGATGAAGAGCGGGCGAGAAATTAGATTCCCAGCTTGGAAGCGGCTCTGCGTGACTGGACCCCTGGGCAGCATCCCAGTAAGGCTGCTGGGAGGGGACCTGCTCAGTCAGAGCAGCTTTGGGGATTGAAAATTTAGATCCTTTTGCAGATGGCATCTTGTTTCATAAGCATGGTTTTGTCAGCCTGAGAGGCAGATACCTACAAACAGTGTATGATGTTGCCTCCAAGACCAGAAAACTATCCTCTGTCTCAAACAACTCAAAGCAGTGCTGCACTGATGTGTCATCTTGTACATGTGGAGAAGTTTCTTCCAAAAGTTTTGCCTTAATATCCCTGAATTCCTTCTGTGTCTGAAATGACAGGCTTAACATCTGTTTGTATTTTTATTCTCTTAGCCTTGGGAAGTGTGTAACCTGATAAGACATTCTTTGCATAAAATAAATTATATTTTGAGTGGTGTTTGTGATGGATTTAGTTACACACACACATCCAGTCCCTCCACACTGGAGTAAGGCTGGACAATTATTTGACATCTTCCAGGGATGACTACAGCATAGCTAGTATCTATTCCCATTACACTTGGGGTATGGTACAAGCTGGTAGAATTAATTTGCTTTTTTGCATGCATCAAGGTTTTATTATATGATAAATATCCAGCTATAACATGCTACATATAATACAAACAGGAGTACAGCAAACCAAATTCAAAACATCATTTGTCTAACGATATCAACTGAGCTCTAGAAAGGCACGCTCCTTAACAAAAGGATTTGACAGAGAGCAGAGGATGCATTGTTCATTTCAAAGGCTATGAAGAAGCCACATGTGCATTAAAAAAAAAAAAAAAAAAAGCTGGAGAAACTAATTTTGTCCAGATTCTAAAGAGATTTTTAAGAATCACTTGGTAACCACCTTACACAAGTGTATTCTAATCTTATACAAAGTATTGCATACATTTTTTTTTTATCAGTTAGCATAGAAGAAAATCCCCTTAAAGACATAAGAAAAAAGCTCTTGTGAGCTGGCCTAAGACCTGCGACCATCGGGTACATGTGTAACAGTGCAGCTCTTCCCATGCATGGAGCTCACCAAGTCAAAGCTCTCCCTGCCTCCTTGGTGAAAAGAGTCTTTCCTATTGACAACACTGAGCCTCTGGGAAACGAGAACAAACTTTCTAGAAAAAGGACTCCTTTCCTTCCCCACCTCCTTAAAAGAGGGCTCATCCATTGCCATCAGCGTTTTGATAGCTAGCAGGGTAAATGTGTGTGTCGTGGCAGTCCCCCCAAGTCCCTGTGTCCCGGCTGTTAGTCTGTGAGCCAAGGCACTGAAGCCATCGGTTGTAATTTCTTCCTGGTCTAACTGTGGACCTTCAACATGCTCAGAGTAACGTTTAAAGCAGCCACAGTAGATTACTGTGTCTGGAAGTGAGCATTTACCGTAGATAATCCAAAATGACAGGTCTGATAAATACCCCTGGTTATATTCTGATCAACCATGCATCATCTTTCTGATTCATAGAGGAGAAACTGCCATCTCCAAATTCCAGATGCAGGGAGCATCCTCCAGGGAGAGCCTGAAGTTGAAGGCTGTTATTACTCACTTTCACGGGTACACCTCCAGTAAGTTTTTGGATAACTTTATCCGCTAACGGTTTCTGCCATGCAGGGAGCATCCTCCAGGGAGAGCCTGAAGTTGAAGGCTGTTATTACTCACTTTCACGGGTACACCTCCAGTAAGTTTTTGGATAACTTACTTTATCCGCTAACAGTTTCTGCCAATTTTGCTGTGTCTGTTAACGTAAAAACGTTTTATTTTTAAAAATCCACTGGATGCTTTATCTATCATCTGAACAAGAAAAGTTAATTTTCAGAGATGCTGAACGCTACCATCTCCCTCTAAAGTTACCAGCAGCCACAGAACAGCCCATGGCTCTCAGAACCTCTCTTTCTGTTATCCTCTCAACCCTATACCAAATGGTTTGAATATTTAGCATTTAACTCTCAGCATACACAGAATGAGGTGGGGCCACTTGCCCAAACCCAGCCTCGGATTTCTCTAGATAACCTTTCTACTTCCAAAGGAGTCCAAAACTGTAAGCTCCCACCTTCTTGGGACATGCAATTCCCCTCTTAGATTCTCAGGTCTTGAGGCACATGTAGCTGAGCCTCACTCGCAGGGCAAGGGGGAATGGTTTTAAACTAAAAGAGAGTAGATTCAGAAACAAGGAATAAATTTTTTACAATTAGGGTGGTGAAACACTGGCACAGGTTGCCCGGTGAGGTGGTAGATGCCCCATCCCTGGGAACATTCAAGGTCAGGTTGGACGGGGCGCTGAACAACCTGATCCAGTTGAAGAAGTTCCTGCCCATGGCAGGGGGGTTGG
>NW_010119388.1:0-1609 GCF_000699245.1 Pterocles gutturalis | reverse complement strand
TGTCCTGGGGAGAGGCTGGGACAAAGCAGCCAGGAGAGGGGGTTCTGGGGGGCAAGAAGGAGCCGGGGCAGTAGCTGAGTGGGCTGGATGGGCATCTGGGGGAAGGTGACGAGTGGCTCAAGGAGCTGGAAGGCAGGGGGTGACGAGCCCTTAGCTGGGTGCTGGAGCTGATGGGCATTGTGCAACGGCGTGGGCAGGGATCGCAGCCCCCTCACTCCTCCCTGCCCATGGAAGCCATGTGCCACTTGAGCTGCGGATGCGGGGGGTCAGTGCTTGCCCCATCTGGGCCAGGGGTGAGTGGGTCCAGTGGTGCCAAGTGCCAGATTTCCCGCTGCCAGTAGCCACGTCCCAAAGCAACCATAAACCTTTGGGCTGGGAGAAGCCTCCAGGCTGACTTCTGCTCCTGGTTGGCTTTCCACGCTGGAAGTGTCACCAGCCCCAGGACCACCTTGGCAGTTATGTCCCAATAAATACCAGCGTCAAGGATTTGCTCTCCTTATCTCTGCCCCTTTCCTCCAGTTTCTTCCTTCCCCTGCTCGGCTGCACGGCGATGTGTATATTTTAGCAAACAGGGCATTTGTGCTCATTTTGCAGACCCTTGACTAAGAAATCCTGCCATCGGTGTCCCCGCTGTGACCACTGCTGCCCAAAGGTCATAGTTCTCACCGCTTCTCCCCATAGATGCCCTCACCACCCTGTACAGCTGCCTGGGGCTTTGCAATCTCCCGCAGGTGGCAGTGGTTTTTTCCCTATCACCTGCAGACTTTCTCTTTCAGCCTATAAAAAGGGATTTAAGCCAGCATTAAACCCAGCTGGGCTTTATCTCCCCCTGTGAGCTCAGTTCAAGGCTGCCAGTGGGAAGTCTTGCGTCTCTCTGCTCCTCTTATCTCCCTGCCTTGCCGAGGTGCCCTTTCGCACAGCGAGATTAGGAGGGGAAGGACTGTGGGGAGAAGCAATATCTTTATTAGAGCACCCGGGATAATTGTAAAAAGGCAGTGGTGCTCCCAGCTCTGACTTCCCTTGCTGGGACTCCAAACCCCAGCTTCTTCTTGCAGCCCCATCAGCGGCTTTAGCTCTAGCAGGGGTTGCTCCTCCTCTGCAGCCGCTTCCCGGGAAGCCCTTCGGAAGCTGCTTTGGGGAATTGTCCCAATTCCTCAAAAACTACCAGAAAAATTCCCCCTGTGAGTTTTTGCTTCCCCTTGGATCTCCCTTGGGAGAGTCGCGTGTCACGCTGCACAGCCTCCAGCACTTCCCCTTCTGAGCGGCCCGATGAGATTTTCCATGTTCCCCTCCAGCCTCCCTGCAATGAGGAGCCCAGTGCCTGTGCCTCAGTTTCCCCTGCCAGGTCTTGCTGGGAAAGACAGGAAAATGAATTCCCAGAGGGAGCTTGATTGACTTCAGGGAAAAGGGAGCAGAAAAGAGGGGGTGAAGGGCTGCTGGGAGCCATCCGGGTCGTGGTCTGTCCTCAGCCTCGCTTCCCGCTGCTCCCGTGACCGGTGACGGGGGCCGCGGTCACCCAGTGGCGGGTGCTGGGTGGCTCGGCGAGGTGACCGGGGAGCTCTGAGTCACGGCGGGGGCTGGCTCGATGGGGGGATGCTCCTGCAAATCT
>NW_010119387.1:18830-26142 GCF_000699245.1 Pterocles gutturalis | reverse complement strand
GGATGACCATGAGCCAGCACTGTGCCCTGTGCACTGTGCCAAGAAGGCCAATGGCATCCTGGGGTGTATCAGAAGGGGGGTGGTCAGTAGGTCGAGAGAGGTTCTCCTCCCCCTCTACTCTGCCCTGGTGAGACCGCATCTGGAATATTGTGTCCAGTTCTGGGCCCCTCAGTTCAAGAGGGACAGAGAACTGCTGGAGAGAGTCCAGCGCAGAGCCACAAAGATGATTAAGGGAATGGAGCATCTCCCTTATGAGGAAAGGCTGAGGGAGCTGGGTCTCTTTAGCCTGGAAAAGAGGAGACTGAGGGGTGACCTAATCAATGTTTATAAATATGTAAAGGGTGAGTGTCAGGAGGATGGAGCCAGGCTCTTCTCTGTGACATCCAGTGATAGAACAAGGGGCAATGGGTTCAAGCTGGAACATAGGAGGTTCCACTTGAATATGAGAAAAAACTTCTTTACGGTGAGGGTGACAGAGCACTGGAACAGGCTGCCCAGAGAGGTTGTGGAGTCTCCTTCTCTGGAGACGTTCAAAGCCGGCCTGGATGCGTCCCTGTGTGATCTGATCTAGGTGTCCTGCTCCGGCAGGGGGATTGGACTAGATGATCTTTTGAGCTCCCTTCCAATCTCTAACATTCTGTGATTCTGTGACAGTCAACACATTTATATTAAACCATACTGCGCTGTAATTTTTAAATGTTTCTGCCCGTTTCAAAAGGCAATACGTTTTGCTTCCTATGCTTGGTATGGTACTTCAAACTGTGCAAGAGAGGATTTAGGAATATGTATGAGCTAATGACAAATTTTAAGTACCGTGTCAATAAAGACATTAAAGAGGCAATAGAAAATGAGAGAGGCAGGATCCTTTCTATTGACTGCCAGACCCAGGAATGCTGTGGCAGCTGTGTGCATAGCTGTGTTTCACCAGAGCCACTGTCCTATGGATCTACTGCATTTGCAGAGTGATGTGACATGGAGCTGTTATTGCTGATCCTGAACAAAGCACCAGCTGATTAATTAGATAATTATTATTCTCATCCAGCAGACTATTGAAGATTAGGCTATTAGATATTACTGTTATTAATAACCACCCCCTTATATAGCAGCAGAATTACTGTTTTGAACCAGGCCCTCCTCCTTGTGCCAGAGAGTTTGCAGTCTGCTATGCCTTGAAGACCCTACAGAATGAAGGTAAGAAATGTGCACCAGCCCTGCAGGCTCTGCTTTGGACTTCCTGGGCAGAGAGGGAACCATGTGGTCTTGCTCTCAAACCTTTCACAGGCATCACAGCCCGCCCAGCAGCCTGGCAGGGCACAGAGGCGCTCAGGATGTCTCTCTCATGGTTTGGTAAGGTATAAAATATTCCTTGAGGAAAGCTCATGCAAGCCCAGACACAAGTAGGGTTTTATGGTTTCTGTTTGGTGTCTGTTCTCCCCACTACCTTCCCTGTCTTTGTTTCTAAAATGTGGGGGAAAAGGCCCACAAGATGCCTGGACATAAGTGGGCTGGGAAATACATTTTTTAAAAAATTCCTTTTGGCCTCTATATTATTTAAGTGTATAAGAAACACACCAGTAACCATTAGACTTGCTACTCTTCTATCAAATTTACTATTTACTTTTCTGTTAAATTTTCAAGTACAATGTGAAACCTAATAATGATTTATTTTTCCAGGTATCTCCTGAAACCATTGGAAATATAACCAACAACAGAGCTTTTCTGAAAATATCCAGAATACAAATACTTGTTTATAGTAATTCTTTGCATTGAGCTGGCAGCTAGGAAATCCTCTCAGCTGGTAGCAAATAACTTATTTTCTCTGCCTACCTCCAAATTCTAGGAGTTCAGTGTTGCTCCTCCCTATATGCTGCTACATAAAAGACTATTAAGCAAACCATAATTACTGCAGGTAAATTAAAAACCAATTAGACTTATACAAATTACAAATGTGTTATAAACAGAGTAAATATATTTTTAGGTGACATTGTCTCCTGATAATTATACAGATTAATAATTTATTTGGGCTTTTGCTAATTTAATTAATGGATTAGTTAATTAGATACTGTCCATAGGAAGCTGCCATGCAAAAAAAACCCAGTTTACCACAATCCCCCCTTTTTAAAATGAATTTCATTGCCATCAAATAACGAACATGTTTGTGTTTGTTTCCTCTGTTTAAATTCTGCTTCCTCCTTGTGAAACTGTTAATATGGTAGAGCCCTGCTCTGAAATTGCCTACAAACTCTTAAAAACATAGTTAATTACAGATAGCCCAATTTAAACTTTACAGCATTCTTGATACATTCAGAATGTATGGAAGGTGGTTTATGCTAACCAGCAAGAAGAAACATATTGTACTACTTCTGTGCACTCAGAAATCAAATGAGAAGGGCTCCTTCTGCCGACAGTAAAAATGGGGCTCACTAAATACAGCTGGGAAGAAAAAAAATTAAAAATTCCGGTGATAATATAGATTAAATCTTTGGATTAAATGCTGGCCTTGGTTATGGATATTCATCTGCTACAGAGTGCAGTAGAGGGGTTTGTAGGGATTAAAGATACAGAAAAGATCTGGGTAAAGTGACTAAACCAGCAGCACTGTAAGCACGTTGTATCATATTCCAACAGTATCTGCAAGTAACTTGCCACCTAAAAATGGTTTGTTTGTATATTGCTTCAGAAATGTTCCGGGGGGTTGCTCCTGGGAGTTGTGTGGAGCCAGACACAAAGGCTGCAGGAAAACCCATGCAGGAGGGCAGCAAGACCAGACCCTGCTGTGGGTCTGCAGCAGCCTTGGCAGGTCACCCAAGGCGGATTTTTTTATTCTACTCTATAAAAGAAATAAAAATGACCTGTCTTTAACGCTTGTAGATGAAAAGCATTCTGTAAGTGTCAGATATTGCTACTAAATGCTTCAGTGGTGCAGAGGTGTGCAGAGAGAAAAGAGCGCAGCAGCATGGTGCTGTGACAAGAGGCAGGGTCTGGCAGCCATTTTAGAGCACATCTCCATCAGAGGAACTTCAGGAGCACAGAAAATTGTAGTTTCTAAAGATGTGTAAGAAATCACTTTTGGTTTGAGATCATACTATTTTAAATTACCATCTTAATTCCGTTAACAATGTAAAATTGCTTAGCATTTCAACCCAGGAAAAATTATGTCATTTCTAAGACTCTTCCCAAGATTTGCCAAAACTGTGAGATATGGCCCTGCCAAATCCAGCTGCAGCAGGTGTTGGTAAGGAGGCAGGAGCACGAGGCCTCTGAAGCTCTGCAGTGCTTGTGGGCACGGTGAGATTTCCAGAGAAACTGTATGTACTTCCTCAGAGACAGCAGACCCATGATGAAGAATGGCATTTTCGATGTGTCCACCATGTCAAAAAGGCTGTTGGTGGAGGATTGCTCCTGGGTGCGTGGGTTGCACAGAGCAAAGAAGTGCTCTCTTCTCCTTACCAGTTTGACCCACATGCTCAGTCTCATTTTTCTCTCCTCTTCTGGGAAGGACAAAGAGACTCCCTCCAACTCCAAGCAACCATCCCGAGATGCAAGGAGGAGGTCCTGGAACTGCTGAGCTCCTCTGTCCTGTCCCAGCTGCACCATACTCAGATCACCCTGAGATGCTAAAGGAGCACTGGGATGCACAAAAGATGCCACTCAACGAGACACGTGCAAGGTGCTGCACTCTGTAAGAATGGCTGGGATGTCCTGAGCAAACAAGGATCAAGGCTGTGGCTACCTGGAGGGAAAGAAATCAGAACATTGAATGACTGCTATTTATTCTTCTAGATAAAAACAGTTTTGGAGAGAGATGTATCTTGCACAGGAACCACCTGATGTTTTCTCTAGATCTCTCAGAAGCCCTACTTAGGAAACAAAATGTATAAAACCCTTACCTTGTTGTATGCCATTTCCTAAGTGACAGCTGATTACGTTTTAGGAATGTTTTCTCATTTTCTGAATTAAATCATTTTGGCATTCTGTAGCAGACAGTACTCATTAACCTTTTAACGATTGCCAAACTGGTTTGAAGCATTCAATTGAGGAAAAAAAAGGCACAAAACCTCCTCTGTTAAATATCATTGTAATCTGATGCTTCTGAAGCAACAGGCAACAAAGACCAGGTCTTCTCCTTGTGGGAATTTATTAGATGTGGCACTGTTTTATCCCATACTTGAGCAGGTTTGAAGTTTGTACAGAATATGAACCAAACTCATGACATATAGTATGAGTGATATTTATTAGCTCATCAAACTTTGATGTTTAGAATGACACTAATTTTCATAATTAATGATTCCATATTACTCTTCTAGACTGTTGGGAAGAAGAAAAAAGTCCACTTTCTAAACCTCAGTAAGCACGCACAGCAGAAACCAGGAGGTAAGGAGTTGCACGATTTCAAATCACTACTGCCGATGAATTCAGGAATATGTAAGTAGAACTAAATAAGAAATTTAATGCAATTCTGCAGATTTTACCTCCCCCAGCCTTCAAAATACATTGTGAATAGTGACTGGGTGATATCCAAGCCATGACTATTGCTAAAAGGTGTCTATTGAGTTGGTGAGTGAGTGGGCATTTTAAAAAATACTGATATTATATGTGCACTTATGATGTTTGTGTGTCTGACGAATGTCTATGATGTTTATGAACTCTGATAGCCTGCCTTCAATAACTATTGGTCCCTGATCTTTCGGTACTTTAAAAACTGTATAATATCCCCATTTTGGTGAGGCTCAGTAACAAACTAAATTAATCTGTTACTTTATTTATGTCTTATATGAGTAACTTGTAAGCAAAAAAGGCGTGTAGCCAGCTCTCCTGATAATGTTGCTCTTTCATGCAGGGCAGCTACTCCCTCACAAAATGGCACCTGTGCATTTTTTTGGTTGGCTTTTAGGGAAAAAGGTTTTAAAACAAAGTGGTAAAACCCCTGGCACAGCCCTCCTCCCAAGAGAGGAGACTGTCTCAGGGCCATTACTTTGGGGACCAATCAATATAGACCAATTCCCACAGCATGTTTACATGAAGGGCTAGCATGTTCCCAAATCCGGACTTCTTAGCAGGGGCGTTGGCTTCTCCCAAATCCACTACTGGTAGCTTTGCCACCTTGTAATGCAAAGAAGACAGCTACTCAATCACTTGGCTCATGAGGAGAGCTGTACTTAGAAACAAGTGTGCTGAAGCATTGGTATCAGCCAGCTGGTCATAATAAAACCAGCCGAGGCAACTGGAGCCCACCTGGGAAGAACCTGTCTCTGCACAGCTCCTCGCAAGAGGAAATACTGTCCACAGTACATCCAGGACAGGAGCTGTGCCATTTACAAGATACCTGCCTTGCTGCACCTCCTACCCCATTTTTCTTCTTATGACGATAAAAGAAAAAAGAAGTAAAACTGTGAAGATACTAACTTGTTCCTCGCATTCCCCAAAAAACAATTTGGGATAGGAAAGAAAGAACGTAGAGGATACCAGGGTGCCTGACTGCTCAGTCCACTCAGAAAGGTAACAGGCAAAATGTGGCCCTCTGCTTTTTGGTGGGATCCCATTTAACCACCAGTCATTACAGATGGTATTTATTTAGGGTGTATGCTGAGATTCTTTCAAGTTGCTGAAAGAGTCACAATGCACACTGGAAGAGCAGGAACTCTTGTAATTTAAGGAGGTCTTCTAACCATGTCCTCATTAAATGGTTGAGTGTAAAAGTGTTAGATCTGGAATTGTGTATTAAATCTTTATAGGAAATGTCCGTGCAAATAGAAGATGTGTTTTAACTTAGAGTAGACACAGCAATATAACCACAATCATATGGATTAAACATTGGTGGTGGAAGTATTGTTGGGGATAGGGTGCTTTTCAATTCTGTTGTGGATAACTTATTTCATACAATATGGGCACCAGTCATGCCTGAGATGCATTGATTTTAGTTCAAATCTTACTGAAGGGAAACATGGGGCACCCACCCTTCTTGCACCTGCATATTGCATGGCCAGCCAACATGCAAGAAAGGAGGAGAGGTGAAGGGCAGTCTCCTCAAGTCAGCTTCCTGCCCTACGGCACAAATTTCACTGGGTGACACGAAGATCTTGTCAAGCAATGACTCTTCCTGAGCCTAGGTGGAGTTTTCTGGCTAATTAGTACTTAAACATCTGTGTAGCAAAGGCTGTACCTGTATTAATTTTATTGTATATTTAAATTATTTTATGCATTTTTAACTCAGAAATTTATTTGATATTATTTCAATAATTTCTAATATCTCAAGATAAGTTTTATTTTTAAAATACATATATATATTTACGCAACAGGAATATACAGGTTAAAATGTCTCTTTGTCTTAAAAACCACAAGGGAATGAAAAAACTCATGAAGTATATGGTGTCCACCATAAAAGCAATTAACAATTTAGATCATTTTGAGGCAAAGGAACCCAAAATGGACCCTGGAAGCTACTGGAGGTGAACTGAAAATCTGCATCCACCACGCAGAGTCTGGCACCGCTCAGTCCACGTGGTACGTGCTGGCTTAGTCACAGCAGCTTGCACCCAAGCATCCTCTCCAGGGACAGAGCTTGCCTAAATTTCCAGAGGGCATGCCCACTTATCTAGAATACGGTTAAGAAACCAAACCATTCCCTGCTCTTGTTCCCTAATTTGTTCCATCCTGGAACTGATTTGTAGTGACTGTGGTATATTGGGCTGCCCCTTCTGGTCCCTCCTAGCCAGGGTTCACTGGTGTAATAAGGAAGGTGTGGCTGGAGAACAATTGCTACAAGATGCTCTAAAGATGATGTTAATTCCTTAAACATGTTTCACCTTTCCTCATGCACGAGGCTTCGTAACTGACAGTCTTTGGATTTTGCTGGTACTGGCTGCACACCTGTGCCTGTCCATGCATTAAACCTTGACTGTAGGACTCTCGTCACAAATGAACTGTCAAATCATTACTACGTTTGATGCAGCATAATCTGTCTTGAAATTAGAATTGGTCCATCCAGGCTCAAATTTCACTTGTTACTGAGGCTAATATGCTGCTTTGAATATGCATTCATGGAGATTCATATCCATTGGGATCCAGAGGGAGTACAAGTTAAGAGCAGATTTTCTGAATTAGCATGTCAAGAGGGAAGGGTCTTTCATTTAGACTGCTGCAGATGCCTCTCCCTCTTGTTCATTACAATTGCATTTCATCAGCTTTATGATGTCCACATGTCAATTGAGTGTGAGGATTTTTCACACAAAAGAGCCTCAGGGAAAACGACTTCACTAGCTAATCAGCTGATTATCATACCTCAAATGGGCTGCAGTATGCTGCTCCAAAT
>NW_010119387.1:1330-16330 GCF_000699245.1 Pterocles gutturalis | reverse complement strand
TCCATGGGAAGCATAACAGAAATGTCGTAGGGCTCCTCTGCAGCCATTGCCATGGGATGTGACCAGGGCATGTCACTTTCTCTGCAGAGCTCAAGCCCCCTCTTCTTTAGAAAATATTTTCCCTATTTTCTGTGTTCCCAAAACAAAAGTGGCTGAAGCTGTTAAGTACTTTTGTTCCACGTACAAGCTGTTATGTATCCCAATCCTCATTTCATAATCATGAATGAGATGGTCCCAATTCAAGTCCTATCTGGGTCAGAGCATAAATGTATGGATTCTCTCAAACCCAGTCAGAAAGACTTGCAGAAAATCCTTTTGGGAGCAAAGGCGCTGCAACTGCAATTCTCAGCCTTCAGTGATCATAGTAAAACAGCTCCATTACCTGCAACTGAACACAAGGTAAGAGGAGGAGAAATATAATTTTGACAGCTAGTTGAGAGAGCGATGGTTTTTTACAGAACAATTCTGTCCAAGATCGAGACTCCTGAAAAGATGCTGGATGGATGTAATTAACTGTGTAATAGTGTGACAGTAACAGTCTATTGTGGCATCTGCAGTCCAAACCACACTGCTCTTTTTCTTGAGGTCTAGGTTTTCAAAAGCGACTAGGACGAAGGAAAAGTGAGAGATGAGTTTGGGAGTCCCAGATACAGCTTTTTTAGACAGTGCTATGGTTCTTCTCTCCAAAACTCATCTGAAGTGCTTTCAGGTACAAGCAGTCAAAATATGTGGTCTCTTGAAAATTGTGGCACAAAGATTCAGCAGAAAAATTCAGCCAAAGCAGGGAACGCAGGCTCCTTGGATACCTGGCTGGTGAGTCTATCAAGCACTTCTTCCCTAGTACCACAGGCATGGAATATTAATATAAAATCCATCTTAAACATAAACAATAATTTAGAATAAAAGAAAGAAGTACTGAAACATGAAGAGCTGTACCTGCTACAGAGGCATCCCTGCTCCACCACCTCACTGTTACATGTGAGTCACAAGAGTGGTGCTGAAGGGCTGAGGATGGGCAGAGCACTGTTCAGTGCCACCCCTTTTTTTTTTAGCCCCAGACACAGCAGTAAATGAGTTGCACAAAATGTAAAGTATGTGAGGGTTCAGGTTGTTTTTTTTTTTTAATTTAAACCTTTTCAGAAGATTTCCAGAAAAAACTTCCATGTTTTCAAACACAGCCTCTACATTTCCACATCAGGATACCATCGGTCAATGTCTCAGTCCTACCTGTTGAGTTCAAGGACAGTTGGCAAGACTGAGACTCATCTCAGATGTTACATGAGCTATGTATGGCCCCAAATTAAGTAATCAGTCATTGTACAGTGCCATCTGATTGCTTAAGAGGTATGTATGGCCCCAAATTAAGTAATCAGTCATTGTACAGTGCCATCTGATTGCTTAAAAGCCATTGGGAAGCTTAGAGCTGAAATCTAAGCACTGCAAAACCTGTCACCAAATATAATCAGTGTTAAACATTCTTGGGAGTTCGTCTCTTCCCAGCATCACACAGTTCTGTTGAGTTAGCTGAAAGAGCAAATATCAAAAAATATTCTGTTCCTGACCACTCAATTCAAAAGGACCACGTGAGAGTGTATATTTCTAGCAGAAGAACATACTTGAACTTTTATTTGTAATTTCATTGATAGTTTTCATTTATACTCTCAGCCCCTGTGTATGTCTTCAAGGTATTGACATGCTCCAAAACTAAAACTAAAATCAACACAAGTGATTAATTGGATTAGATTGTTTTATTCTGAACAAATCTTTCTAATGCTTATTATAAGTTTCAAATATGTTGTCAGAGCAGGTCTTTAGCTGACACACACCTTGCCGCACAGCATTGGTGGGACTACGTTACCAAACGTTTGTCCTGCCTTGTAACAAACTTGGGTTTGCAAGATTTTGCAGCAGTCAGGATTTAGTTCACACTGCCAGAACTGGAAATTCAATTTGCCTGCACACAATTGTGTCTGAGACTCCAAAAGCTTGAGCAATGGGACTAGAAAAGATGTTTCCATTTTGCTCCACACTTAATATGTCGCCTTTCTATTTCCAGTGCCATAACCATGCAAATAGGTAGAGAATATTTTCCTGTGTCTGTCTGCAGTTAGTTCTTCAAGTACAAATATTGAATTCTTGTTTCTTAATTTTTACAGGTGTCATAGCAGATTGATAAATAGACAGACTTCTGCTGCTAATGAAAGGTAAGGAAATTTTGATTTAGCCATAAATTTTTTTTTTAATTTAAGTAACAGTAGCAGAACTCTAATTGTAAAAATTATGCTATCATAGTAAGAAATGTAAATAACAGTATGTGATCTTCTACCCAAATAAGATGAATGAATAAGCCTTATATTTTAAACAGCAAACATACTATTTGTAATTTTTGAATTAATAGATATATTTTAGTGAACAATTTCATATAATAGATATACCTGCAAAAAATGTGAGCCCTTTGAAGGACTTGATAAACAAGAAAAAGGCAACATTCTCTAAGTATTTAATTCACTGGGGTTTGGCTGTTCAGTTCTGAGTTACAAAGAGAGTTAATTACCTATTATTTTTATCTAAAGTGATACACAAATGTTCTGGTCAATAATTCATCAGCTTGTAACAAATAGATTATTAAGGATAAATAACATGCAAGACAGATGCATCATCAAAAGTGGCATCTTTTTTTCTGTTCTCTACACTGATATCACTAAGGGAGTATCAGGCAGATGCGTTTGGGTCGCCTAATTCTAATTGGTGTTTGGACTGAATCAGCTGTTCCCCACTGCAGAAGGCACTGGGCTGCCATCTTCCAGTTCGGTATACGTGGCATGTAGGTCCGAACTGAAGGTTTGCTTCTGGACAATAAATCCACGGGAATGTCATCACTGTCTTCATGGGAACAAACTGCCATTGTGGATCTTGGACAATTTCCGGATTTTTTGAAACTCAGGGGCAAAAGGCTGACACATGCTTTTCTAGTCTGGACCTAGGCTGAGTCACGGGGAGAGACACAGCCCTAAAAAGTACAGTTTTGCTGTAATCTTTCACCTGAGTTGTCATTAAGACCTCATCTGCAGTAAAATGAGATTTTTGTACCCTCTCTCACCTCTTTTCTTAATCTATTTCTACTTTGTAGAAACTGTATTTTTCAAAACACATTAGTTGATAGAACAGGGAAAGGAGATCTCTGCTTTCATACCTCCTTATAGGCAGATTTATGAGATAGCCATATAAATACTTAGCATCACTACCCATGCTTCTCTTTCTTATCTGCTAAGCAGAACACGTTATTTTCCCAGCAACATATAAAGCAGGCAAATGGCTGCTCATCATGGGTTTTTTTCAAGAATGTTGTACATACAATTCTCTCCTGGCTAATAGCTCCTTCTATTGTCCATGATTTATCATTGTCAGCATTCTTTACCTTTCCTCCTTATCTATTTTGCTGGAAATATGTCCATTTTAAAAGGAGAGCCTGGATTTAATTAGCCCATGAAGCATATTCTCATGTAAGCTAAAGCATACATTGTTTTGAAACATATAAGGGTATAACTTTCACTGGTGTGTTTTTGCTCCAATTCTTTCTCTTTTTTTTTTTTTAACTCTTCTAAACCACTATAAAGTAAGTATCAGTGGTATCCTGGGTAATTAGCCATTACAGTACTGTCACAAAGGCTTCTGCAGTCAATACAGAGATAATTTGGGCAATGGTGAACGACAGCGTTGTCCAGACTTTTGGGATAATCAAGGACACATCCAGCTGTACCAGACATCTGTCAGACCCATGAATCATTTCAAGTAGCTTTGCAATAGCCAGGCAACTCGAGCAAAGATAAACATTCCAGCAGCACACAGCCACAGGAAAAATACTGCTCCCACCAGAAAACATTTACCTGCTTAATGCTGCAGGCCTATCATTCAAAATAGAAGAGGTGTACCACATGTCTTTCTGATTTTGGAGGGTGCACACATCTGTAACATTATCTACTGTAGTAAGAAGACGACTGAAATAGCATACCCTACACATGCACACACATATTCATTAGAATTGCTAGGGCAAAAAGAGCAACAGGAAAAGCTACACAAAAACCCCAAAGACAGAAGTAATCTTGCTAAACACAGTGTGACCTCTTTCAAATAAGAGTATTTGTACTGTTTATGTCAGACTGGATTTATTAGTTGTATAGAAACTAGAGTCTAGAAAACTAGATTTTGCATACATACGGTGAGACTGTTATTCACTATAAATGTGTATCATGATTAATAAGGAGATAGAAAACTCCCTTGTACTTCCCTGTTGCTGTCACATTATTCATGTACTTGCATTGGAGAGTTGAAAGAAAATAAACACAGTGCTGCACTTTGATGTCCTGGGGAAGACCTGTGGGTGAAGTCTGCAGGTGTGGCATTTGGGCTGTCACCTGCATGGCTGTGGGCAAGTTTCCTCTGCTCTCTGTGGTTTGGATTCCCCCTCCAATTAGGCAGTCCTCCTTCGCAAAGCACACTGACATCTATCTGTTGGATTAAGTTATTCTCACTGCTTTGCAGGTGGGTGGGGATTGCTGCTTTGTCTGGCATGTCGGCTCACAAGGATGAGTTAAGATAAGGGAAAACAGCTGGCAGGGTGAGGTGAGCCAGCTTCCCTTCCCTGCTTGAGGTGACCACAGATTATGGAAGTGAGCAAGGACTGGCCCAACTCAGATTCAGACAGTGTGGTTTTTGCTGCACTCTGCAGGCAGCAAAACTATATGGAATTGCTCCGAATAATTCCACATAAATGCTATAAGTACACTATATAGTACAGGAGATTTCTGAGCACCTGTGAGGTATCTCTCACACAAATGCCTCCTATAGACTTCTTTGAAATATCATTCTTCACACTGGCATTGAAATTGTTTGTGTTTTCCTTTCTATCTTTTGCATGGGAGTGGACGGCAAAGAGCGCTATTAAGATCACAGGGTAGCAAGCAAAAGGCTTTGTTAAGCTCCATTCGAGAGTTTAAGAGCAAAGCAGCACTGGCAGGGAGGGCTCCTGAAGGCTGCTGCTGGTGAGCAGGGGGTGGCATGGGAGGAGGAGCTGGGCTGGGAGGCGCTGAAAGCAGTCAGTGATCTGGCAGAACGCAGATTGAATTGCTGCGAGTGGTGCAAATGCAGCAATTGCTTTTGGAAAGCAAGAGGAAGAATTACTGGTGAGACATCAGAGGTTGTGACTGACAGATTGGTAGCTTTCCAGTGACAGACTAAGGGTCGTTGAAGTATTTGGGGAGAAAGAGTGAGCCCACCACGGAGAAAATGCCGTGAATTGAGGTTGCTTCTCATTATGAAGATGAAGAATTGCATTTTGAAAAGTTGACAGAGTTGTTGACAAACTGTTGCTGTGTCCTCTACACTGCACTTGCCTTTGTCCCCTGCTTTGGTCTTTTTCTCCCCCACCACTCCCAGCTGCCACTGCAGTGCCATTGTCACTTCGCTCTGAAGTTTGGGTGATTTAGGAACCTGTGCTCCTTTCTTAGCAATGAAGGCCTTCCTCTCATTTCCATACATGGGTACATTTCTTGGTTGTGATACTGGGTGTGGTAGATTGTTAGCTTCCAGAAATCCTTGTTTGCAGAGGAACCTCCCTCAGGGCAATCGGATGCACCTTAACAAAGCCATGTACTTGAGCCCGTGTTCTCCCACTTGATTTCCAAGTTCTCCTGGTATCAATTGCTGGTAGTTCTGTACTTAACTGTGGTGTATGTAACTCCGGTTCCTAACCTATAGTGCATTGCCAACACTGTTTTGATATAACGTTGGGGGTTTTGAAAGTTTTTGCCTCAGTGATTAAATGCTCAAGCTACACACACACGCAGAAAAAAAGCCCAACAGATCCAGTTTGTGGCATGATGCTTTCTCAGGTTTGCAATTCTGTGTGCTAGTGGAAAAAGATGTTGCTGTTGGTGGTGGCAGCATCCTTCCAGTTGTGTTGGCTCTTTAATGTCACTGTTTGCATTGCTAAATAATTTGATCACTGATAAGAGGGAGTGATTATTAACTGGAATAGGCAGCAGTGACACCTTCCTCACTATATCTGTTTGATTTGTAGGTTATTTCTGGTATTTCAGTTTCCTGAATTTATTTTTAGAAAGACTCTGTTAAGTTCAAATATCCGGTTGAGGATTTGATTTATTGTGAAATTCTTTGTGGCATCTCACAGTGCCAATCTCTTCAGATTGTCACCTACCCTGTCATCCTCAAGCTTTCCTTCAGTATCTTTATGGAACTGTTCAGAGCTTTTTTGCTTTAAAATAATCTCTTACTGTTTAATTTAAATTTATTTTCCCTGGGATATTCTTCAGACATTTGCAGGTTGTGCAGACCTCCAGAACCAGATTTCTCCCTGCAGCCAAGAGCCCTGAGCACGTTCATTATGTCTGTGCTGAAAGCACTTGACTAATTTTGCTGTGTTGCAGCAGGGAACCTTTAACTTTATTTGCTTTTATACCTGGCTTTGCACGGTTGTGTTCATTCATAAATGTGAAAACTCACTTCCCTTACTTCCCGAAGTGTACATATAATTCTTCCACTGGAAATCCTGTGCAAACTGTCTGGTTATTTTTAGCTCTTTATGCAAATTACCTCTCTTAAATACACTGCTATCATATGATAGGTTCTCTAGGGCTGTTACTGTTCTATATTCTCATGGTTTGATTTCAAGCAAGATTACTTCAAGTCAGTGGGCCAGACTCTTTGGACTGGCAGAGCCCTGCCAAGTACAAATAGCAATGGTCCTGAGGAACTCATTGCCACAGGATATGCTGGAGGCCAAAATCATGAGATTTTAAATTTATTATAAAAATTCATAGGTATTTAAGCAATTTGGTAATTATTAAGTGAAGTCAAGAAAAAATATTCAGTACAGGCAGTCCATAAACAGCTTATTGGAATTATTGGAAGCTAGGTTAATATAGCTGAGGAAAAATGATTCTGCACATATTTTATACTCTCTTCCTAAAGAGCCAGAGCAGTTGGAGAGGAAGTACAGATTTAGGTGAACATCTGTCCTAACCCAATTTATACCTTCAGGCAATGCTTATGGCCTTCAGATTATTATAAAATTATTTTCAGAACAAGACTAATCTAAGGACACATCAAATCTGATTCAAAGTATCCTAAAAATTAGAACAGTTGCTACAGCAATATGTCTTACCTGAGCACAGGGAGTTGAGTCACTGCATCTGCAGCAATAGAGGAGTCTCAATAACAGAACACCTCCCAGTCATTAAGGTGATCTCCCATCAGGAACAGGGTCAAATGTCCCCAGGAAATGAGAGACTATGCCTCTTCAGAGTCATAGTAATTTCTAACCCATCAGCATGGGAAGAATCTGGCCCTGCACCTTTAGCCTGCTTAGATCACCTAAAGACTTAACTATCTATTATTGCTTTTTCATCATCCACTTTAATTGTCATTGATTTGTGTGTTCGGAAAGTGCCCCGAGCTGACCGAAACGTTTGCGGCTGACTGCCCGCCCTGCAGACTTTGAACCGTTCTGTTCAGGGTCCCCGCTGAAAGCTTTTCCCAGGCAACATCTCCATGTTTTCCAGGCAGGGTTTTGCTTGCAATGCAAGGATTACACGAGGCAGGTCCCTTCTGTATGTGTGTTCGGCTGTCGCGTTGTTACCCTCTTCCTGGCTTCCATTCTTCAAGGTCATCCATGCTTATAAAAACGAACGAGCGTGTTTTAACAAGATGAACTGGCAAACAGTTATTTAATCAATTATGCAGGAGCAGATTTATTACTGAGAACAATCTGGAGAACTACATCCCACAAAAATCACATTTAACCAAAAGGACACATAACTTACAGTTATGCAGAAAGAAATAGTGTTTAATTGCTTGAACTCTGTGAAGAGACTACTCCGGTGGAGACTCCAACACGATCAAGAAACCATTTAACACATGCAAATATATTTCATGTTGTACAGCTTGAAACTTTCCATTTTAATTTACAGTTAATCTGCTGGGCATTTGAATAATACTTAATTTGTTGTTCAAGAAGAAAGTTGCTGCATTTTAAACATTATTGGGTACTTTGTTGGTTGAATATACAAGGTGAGTTAACTGGACAAAATTTCCATGCAAATAAAGGATGGATCAAAAGGACAGCAAGGTTGGTTTCTTCTAAATGCCACCTGTCATGGGGACCAAGCATATACTGGGCCGATTGAACATGCTTCCACCACCCTGGAAGGAAAAGTCATTCTCCTTAAGGACAAAGCCTTGCACAACACAAGGAGCCCTCAGCAGAGCTGCAAGCGAGACAAAAAGATGGGTAATTCAGTTGTGTGAAATGGCTAGGATTACATTTGAATAAGCTGAGGTACTACTGGGCATTTTGATGAAACCTGCACATCTCGATTACATATGGACTCCCCAGTGCCACCCCTGTGGTCACAGACAATTCTCTGGTCGGAGGCACTGTGAAGGGATCGGCTGGTTTGTGTCTCCATGTGCAGAGCTTGGCCTGAAACATGAGTCGGAGGTTTGAGAGGAGATAGTGAATACATCAGCCAGTGGGACCAAAGGTAACTTGCATCTCAAGAGGGGGTGCGACTGCCTCTGAAAAATACAGCTGGGACAGCTCAGGTGTCTGGAACAGCATCTTCTGCGGTAGGAGAAAATCTCAGTAGGTATTTCAGATTACTTACTTGAATCCACAGCAAATATTAATTAACGCAGCTTGATCTTATTTCTGCCAGTAATGGCAACATAACAGGAGAAGGGCAACACTAAGAAGAGGGAAAATTAAATTGATTTTTGTGAGTACCTATCTCTTAAAAAAAAAAATTAGTTACTCTTACAATGAAGAGATCAAAAGCACAAGTACAGAATATATAATGTCTGGTTAGCTTGTAGAAAAAGATCTTGTATTTCATTTGTACAGAGAAAGTTTAAATATTAGGGGGAAATAATTACAGTTCCAGACACAGAAAAACAGTAGACTTGGCTGTGTAGGAGTTTTCATCAGGAGAATATTTTTGAAAAGGGAGGGAGAGAAACATCTTGGGGATGACTGAGAGCAGTAACTTCCAACATTTTGCAATTTTTACAAGTCTTCATCACCTGATAGAAGGACCCTTGTGGAGTGAATATAGCTTGCTGATAAAACAGCTTGCTTGTCTTTGTTGTCTCTGGATTCTCAGCGGTCACCAGTACAGAAGCTGTTTAGACACAGCTGTAGCTGAAGGTGGTACGGCCCCAGTGTAGGGGCACGGGATCAGGGGAATGCTTTAAGCCTCTCCTATGTATGTGATTTTATAACTGAACTCCGTTGCATCTACTTAGCAGCACTAAATGCTGGTGACAACAAGAAAAAAATCCTGCCAAACCTGTGTGGTCCAAATCCTCATTGTTACAGGAAATCCTGCAGGAAAGGTTAAGGAGAGAGAAACTCCAAATTGGAGCTTTGGAGACTTCTCACAATCGGTTCTCTTGTAAACTGGGAGGAAACTCGGCAGGTGAAAAGTTCTCCCTTTCCAATACCTTTCAGGATTAGGTTTGTGGGAGGGCTCCAGAAGAGAAGAAGAGGATGGCAGAGGCTGCTTACACTGCTTTTATTTTCATATGAAATGCTAAAGGGATAGGGTTTGCAAGGTGATGACTTTGTGCCTCTGACACTTACCTACACCTTTGCATTCCACTTCGAAACTTAATGGTGATGTACAAAGGCATATCCATAAGCTTAGCAGATAGAGCTACCCAAGAACTGGAAAAACTGTTGCTTAAGAAACATCTCTTTTTTTGTCTAAATATGTAATTAACATTTTTTCACATCTCTAATAGTGACATAGTGGACCTCAAAAGCACTAGTCCAATGAACCTAAGGAAAAAAAATTACTTTGCAGAGCATTTTCTGTGATTATTTAATTAAAGTAGTGCTGTGGCTGTGGAGTAAGCCCAAAAAGTTTGACAATTCAGAGCTGTTGTTCAGATCTATAACAATTACAATGGATTGACATTGTCATCCTTGCATAGACTGCCACGGAGAGAAAACTCAGACTTCCTTAGGAGGAACTATGTAGTCATGGCTAATCCTCAGCTTATGAATTATTTCAAAAAAGTGTCTATATCTGTCTTTTTTTCTCTCACATTTTTTTATTTTAATAACTATATTTTGGTACTACAGATAATGTCACTTCTACAGGCCAAGCTGGACACATGCCTCAAAGTTACCTCATGGACTTTAACCAAGTTGTACTGGCTTGTATCAGGCTGAGATGGGTTCTAGTTACCCGTGTTCCACAGCAAGTCTTACAGTGTCTACTACAACTATCATTAATAAAAGATGTAGATTCCTAGATTTCATTAATTTGCTAGACAATAAAGTACTTCAAGTGCAGTGTCAAATCATGCCAGTATCACCTGACTCTTCTCCATGGGGATAAGCTGAAAGTTACTATTTCTCTTTTGTTTCAAATCCTTGGAGGGTAGGGGAAGGGGACCCAAACAAACAACAACAACAAAAAAAACCCCAAAACACCAAGCCAAAACACCACCACCTGAAAATAGCTGGTACCCCAGCTTTTAAGTTCAGGTCCCCTTAAGTCCTAGATCACTGTTTGTGGGTGAAGTAGAGTGTTTCCCTTGTAGCCAGGAAAGTAAGGATTATTTCAAAGAATCTCTTTGAATAAATTGCCAATCAGTTCCAGAAAATTAAATAGTGTCTATTTACCTAGGGCACAACAGGAGCTCCATGTGCACATTCAAAGGCAGAATTTGGATCTTCGTTTGCATTTGTCCATCAGTAGGGCATGGACAATACAGAACATTCATTTACTCTGAAGGAGGACTTACTGAATTTATATGCTGCTTTGGCATGCATTTTTGTAAGCCTTTGTTCCCAGTGTACTCCTTCCTGTGAAGGTTACTGGTAACACCCAACAGGAGACAGCATTTCTTTGAAAAGTAATTGAGTTTTTGAATTCCTAAACATTTGTAGCATGCAAAACTCTCTCAATAAGTTGTCTCTAGGTGATCATCTTCTCAGAACAGCAGTAACCCTTTTTCTGCCCTGAAAAGCCTGTTGGCTTTTACAACATGCCATCAACTAGAATATAGAGTACCTGCAACAAATGATTTTGCACATGAGTAACTAATCAAGAACTATTTATCTATCTTATAGTACAATCACTTCTAATAATGAATATACTCAAGAAGGTGGTTGTTTGTTTATAGATAGTTCACGAACTGAAAAAGAGTTAAACTGTATTTTTAAGAACTATTAACATATTACAGCATCTGTCTTTGCTTTGAACATAATTTATAGAGTTACATGAAAAAATATATGGAAAGTGTATTAATTCTAATGCTTTTTTTTTTTTCCTCTCCATATAGATGGAAACAGAGCTAGCCCTCCCTGTTCTTTTTACTCTAAGGTACTTGGCTTGATCGGCTAAAGACCAAGCTAAGAAAAGATGTTAGGAGATCCCATGGGAAAGATCTCTCACATCTTCAGGCTACAGGTGTCTGACAGTTTCAAAAGAGCCCTCCTCTCTTGGTGAGACTGTTTCTAGGCTGGCCTACCAAGTCCTTCAAAATCCTGTAAAAATCATATATGAGCCTGCTTTGTACAGAGGTACCCTTCCAGAAATTCATGCGTGTGTGTTCCTGATTTACAAGTAAAGAATATGTTCACTTGTAAGCATGTAGTTGTACATTTGCATTTGTAGGAATCTGCCTCAGTAGGTTTCACTTAGCATGGTGACCATTTTAAGCCATATATAATTAATCTGCCATGAAAATTTGTTGTTTATTTATTATGTAAGTACGCCTTTTATTAAAACTACTTTGTGAAAACCTAATTGCTGCTATAGTAATATAGCATAACGGTACCTCACATAAATACATGATTATTATATACACTCACTTATCTGTGAACGAGCTCTGCTACTACTTTCCTTAATTAAGAATACAAAGGGCTCCTTCATCTTTGCATATTCCCTAGCTAGGACATTGATACTCATTATTTCCTAAGTCCAAACACTGAAACTGTGTCAAGAATGCATCTATCACCAGACGGGTACTTATAGTCAGCGGAATTTTCAGCCACGTCAGCAAATTCAGCAATTTGCAATTTCTGTATGTCTGACGTGTTTTTATTGGTAAAGATCACTTTCAAATACCAAGATCATGAGAATGATTCCTTGGTTAGTCTCCTCAGCAGTCGAATGTAATGACAGTAATTAACAGCCTGTGATTAGCAGCCACTCCAGAAAGTCTTTGAATGTTAATTTGCTTCAACTAATATGCAGCACTTCTGTGTAATGAGATCTATGCTATAGGTTCACAGTGAAAGCAAATTATTTTCCAGCATTTAATCATACAAATGATTCCCAGTTAATCACTTGAACAGTAAATCTCAATGTTCTAATAAGTGACATTTGTTTTTCTGTCATTTGATTTATTACAAATATAGGCAATGGTATGGTATATCAAGCAGTTTCATCAAAAAACATCATGAACACAAAACCTTTCTGTGGATCACATCACAACCAAGGTGATCTCATTTTACCTTTTCAAAGCAAGGTATCTTTAGCCTTCCCTTTATTCCCTCTCTTTTGGTTCTTTATCCTCTTGTTTTCTTTGGGGTGCTTTTCAGTATGGCACCCGAAGCATCAGTCCTGAACTGCGTTTCTTCCATTTCATCCTGTAGATTCCCAGGAAAACTAAACCAGTTGCACTTCAATGCACTCAAAGAGGGCTGGAAAAAAGCAAGACAGAATGAACTCATGTTGTCAGTGGACAGAAGAGACCATGAGAAAACCACAACAGCACTAGAAAGTACCCATGTGAATTGTTGCATTCCTTTTCGTGTTTTATGATTGCAAAGGCTAACTATGCCCTTTGCTGTTAAGAATGACTAAATTATGCCCTAGGTGGACGAATCCAACACGTTAGGAAAAAATATGTTTATTACATGAGTGTAGGCTTGAGAGAAAATGCTTTCGCTGTTCTCCCAGCTGTTTGGGCAAATATGCATTGTGAGCAGTGATACTACAGGTCATTCTCCTCCAAGATTGTGCTTGGAAATCCATGAGAAGTATTGCACAGCAAGACTGCACAGCCTTCCTGGTGCCATGAGACACACATGAAAAGTCTTTAGACAGCTGAGTACCACAGAAGATACCCACATCCCTCAGAGAGAGTCAAAGGCGAGGAGCTACAACCACAGGACACAGGTAGGAGGTGGCAATGCCCACCTGATTCAGCAGTATGAGCTCTGGGGCTCTCCTGGGCTGCTTGCTTTCTCCTTCCAGAAACCTATACTGACCAGAGCCTTCTGTATCAGTATAGTCCCCCTCTGGGTCCTGGGGCAATACCCTCCTTAGTGCACTCCTCAGCCATTTTGTCTTCTAGTTCAGTTCACAATTTGGAGAAAAAAAATAGAAGTAGATTATTTCAGAGAGGTGTTTTGGGTTTCTTTTTAATATGCAGATGAGTGCTGGTTTGTCTCTCCCCATTCTGGATGCTGTCCTTTCCTAGTAACCTTGCTCTAGTTATCTTCTTATTCAGATTTTTTGCATGACAGGAACACCACTAGCTTCACTTTGAAGTACTGCAGCAAAATTCAGTCCTGGAGTGACTATAATAAATAACACATTTGTCTGGAGTCAAGGCATACACTAGCCCTAAATACCTTAAGAAATCTCCACAATTTAGTGTAATTTGGCTATTGGACCAAATTTCCTTCTTGGAACCAAGGTCTAAAAGCAAAGGATATAGTAACAATGTAGCATCTTTTATTACTCCAAACACCCTTGGCATTGCACAGGAAACTTCATCTGACACTTTGTGCAGGGCCTGATGCCCTGTTGGGGAAAGGGGCAAGCAGAGGAGCGCCCATATATAATTCTGCAAGCTGGCGCTTCCCAGTAGGGAGAAGTTTGTCGCTTTTTTTAGCATCACTCACCCAGCACAAGAAAGAGAGGATTTTGAAAGTCAGCACTCCTGCAGATAGGTAAAATGAAGGGGAATGGATTCTAATTTAATTGTAAATGCCTTGTTTTCAAAACACTTCTTGTCAATAAATCCTTACATTAACAGACATGCAGACAGCCCAAAGCAGGAGTCTGGCTCTCATTGTGATCATATTTCCATCATTCAATATACAAAAACTCTGGGAAAGTTATACATGAAATAGGCTGATTAAGAAACGCTTACAGTCCTCAGGAGCCTGTTCTGGTAGAAATACTTAGAATTTTCCAGACTGTGGCATGTTTTCACCATTCTGCCTTTTATGTTGAGCTTAACACCTAACAAAATCCTACCCAGAAACCTATCAGTATGGCATCCGAAGTGTCAGCCCTGAGCTGGGTTTCTTCCTTTTCATCTGATCATCTGAAAGTATGAGATCTTGAGCCACTTTTAAATTTTTGCCACTAAGTTGCTGTGTGGGCTTAAATAAGTCGTTTTCCAGCTATGTAGTGACAGAAATAATGCACCTCCATCACAGGGATGAATAATGTTGGTTAATAAAGAGTTAATATTTTAAGCATTTGGAATTGCCTGTAAAGATGTAAGTACGATCTTTTTTCCTCACTATATTGCACCCACCTCTATAAAGTCAGTCATAGGAGATGAGCTGGGTTCTCTTTCTAACAAATTTTACCTTGTATTTTTGGTCCCTGTCCAGTTTTCTTCAAGCTGCTGTGAGTCATATGCAGGTAAGGACTAATCTTAGCTTTACACTACTTTGCTGCCCCTCGAGCACTGCATCTCCTTCCATTTGTCTACTTTTGGCCCAATGCAGACTATTATGCCCTCTTTGGATATTGAAAACTGGTACCATGTATAGCTTATTAAGCTAAATTCTAAATCTGCTGGCCCATGTTCAGGTTACGCAAGATTAAATATAACTCTTTTTAAAAAAACAGAAACCAGTTTTTGAAGTATTTTAGCTGGTACACTTCTAATTTGTTTCTTCTTTTCATTTACTTCTTCTGTTCATAATCTTTTTATTACAAG
>NW_010119387.1:0-1293 GCF_000699245.1 Pterocles gutturalis | reverse complement strand
GCTACCATGAGATTCACTAGTGATGTTCTGTAAATGCCAGCCAAAATCTATCTCCTTGAACATCTGCTCAACAGTGCAAAACTGATGTAATTACTGACCATCATCTTTTATCCTCCTGCTGGGGCAACTGCTCCAAAGCATGACTTTTTGCCCTGAGCTAACAAGATCCAGAAACTTGCTGTTACGTACAAATCCTGCCACAGAAAACTAACATGGCTCATACACAAATTCTAGCAGAAACTCTCAGCTACAAGAGGTAACAAACCCAAATGCATGGGTCTTGTGGAGATATTTAAAATTTTCTATGTTCTTATTTGCTGCTTCAGCTTCATACGTTGTTGCTCTGTGGGATTATTTTTAATGGTTGGTAACGATCATATAAAATAATTATTTTCAAAAAATATATAACTATACATAATAGAGAAAAGAATACTGCAGATGCTCAAATTTTACACTAAATTATAACAGGTTGTCATAATGTGTGTACGATCATATAAAATAATTATTTTCAAAAAATATATAACTATACATAATAGAGAAAAGAATACTGCAGATGCTCAAATTTTACACTAATTAAATTATAACAGGTTGTCACAATGTGTGTGTAAATAGATGATAGATACTAGGAGATGGATATTCTGTACATATAAATGTACACAATACTTGTTCACTGTATTTGTAGGAAAAACACAAATTCATACGCTTTATGATACTGCTGGCAGATATTTCTTTCGTTGCAGAAATCTTCAATAGCTAGTCCATACCTTTCAGTGACTTTTTTCGGACTATGTACTGATATCTTCCTCTCTGGGAATTGTTTCCAACATTGCAAACCTCCAAAAGCTTTCAATTAATTAGAATTTTCTCTCTCAAGGAACCTGATAAAGAAATACTTCCATTTTCCTTGTACTGTAGAACTGATTTCCAGAGGAGCTGCCTACCCTGGTGGCAGGTTTCACATTGCGTGTCTCTGGATGACTCTTCAGTCATAGGAAGTGTAATGTGCATCCAAAGCGTAAACCTTTGACCACCTCAGGGCAGCAAAACTTACAATTGCAGGGTCATACATTTCCCAAACAATATTGGTTTCACTTCACTCCTGGGTAAAGGAGCTTTCCTTCCTGAGCTGGATGGGCTCTATCTCAGGATCACACTGGGAAGAGCATGCAATTTTGATTGCACCTGCATAACCTTGTACCTTAGGTGACTAGGGAAAATCACCTAACCTACAGTTCTCCAGTCATACTGTTTAAAAAAGCAGAAAAACCTGGATTGCTGAAATAAAATAAGACC
>NW_010119386.1:0-20884 GCF_000699245.1 Pterocles gutturalis | reverse complement strand
TTCCAGGGATGGAGGTGAGGCTGACTGGTATATAGTTCCCCAGAGCATTTGCAGCTCTTCAGCTTGCAAAATGGGGGTGGAGAGGGGGAACATGCAGCCTCAGCACAAGCCTGTTCTGGCGTCTTGCTAGCAAATGTCCTGGTGGGGAAGCACTTGCTCACACAGCCGTTAGGAACACCTTTGCAGCACCTACATTGCTGTATGCTAGAGGTGGGCAATCAGCCTAAAGACAACCTCTGCTTTTAGCCCACTCAGCCACTTGTTTTCAGCCTTGCTGATTCTCATCACTCCCATGAAGATTTGGGGGGGTCACTGCTTGCTAGTCCCCACCCCACAGCCTGCCGCAGCAGCAACCGGAGGAGAGGTGCAGAAGGGATTTGGAGGCTGAAATACACTGTCCCTGTGTGAACGCCGTGAACGTCCTGCCCTCCCTCCCTGTCTTTCCTCACTTCATTATTTGGCATCTCCCTTTTTCTCCCTCCTCCCAACAGGACCCATTCACCACCTCAGAAAACCTGACTTTACACCTGCCACAGCTCCTGCTATTGCAGCTGTATTGAGGTGTGAAGCGAGTTTTGGGCCAGTGGGAGAGGAGACATGTAACAGTGCCTCCTGGTGACTTCTGTCATAATGCAACACTCCTGAAGCGACCAGCGTAGGTGTCCTCAACAATCTGGTGGGCACTGAAATCCTCCCTCAAGCTGTATGTTGTCACATGCAAATATTACAGGCCTGATGGCAGCAGCCAGATGCCAGCTTGAACCCCCTTCCCCCTCGGCTGAAGGCAAGGGAGCAGGTCACCGAATGGGGCTTGCAGCTCCATGACCATCAGCAGTTGTAGGGAGCATTTACTATAGCTGCAGTAAAACACACCCATGAGCAAGCAAATGAATCTGAAGAGGTTTGGTGAAGGTCCCAGCACATTTTTGTAGCTCTAATGGAGATCCTGAAAGCACCAATAGCTATGCCAGTGGAGGTGGCCAACCTGCTGGACTGCTATGAGCCACTTCTCCTACATGGCCTGGACTCCTTTTGGGAAGCTGGATCCAGTGTCAGAGAAACAACAAGCCTCTTTGGGTGACGAGGAGTAAAAATTTAGCTTAAGAGCATCTGCAGCAGCATTTTCCTTGGCCCTCACTGACCAACTCAGCACTGAACAGACTCCTAAGAAGCAGCTAGGAATGAAATGCAAAAAAATAAAAATAAATAAAAATAAATATTTTTTTTAAAATTGAAAGAATTCTGTTTCCTACGTAGTCTGACAATATGGCTTTGTGAAAAGGCTCCCACTGGGAACTGAAGCAAACTTTTCTCTCAGTTTGATTTCGTTCTCCCCATCTAATGTTCAAGTATCTGTAAGCTTAACTTTAAGGCCTTGGTGGGAAATTTAAGGATTTTGTTTCTGAACTTATGGAGGCAGCTAGATGGCAGGTATATTTTCAAGTGTCTCAGCACATGTAAGCCTCTGGAAGATCAAAACACTTTGTGTTTCCCTGGTTCCCACAGCATGAACTAATTTGTACTAGATTTCCTATCCTACAGATTCCCCCTGCCCCACCTCAGATAGAGGGGATATTATTCACCTTCCTTGTCAACTCCCACACACATAGATGAGGGGCAGCCTCGGTTTTTATTAATACGCAGTGACCTGTTTGTAATTTCTGATTCTAGAAACATAGCTGCAAATGTGAGAGGCTGAGTCTTTAACGAGCCTGTGGCTGGGCATGATAAGGGATACTTCCTGTAGGTTTCAGCTCCATCTATTGTTTTTCGTAACAATGGGGAAAAATGAAATGTGTTTTCTAAATCAGCAATTTTATGACACAGTTAGTTTGCATTCCCTAATGAGGAAGCATTAGGGAATACCGAAACCTAGAAAGGAGAAAAAATTTGAGCAAACAGGATAAAAATTAAGACTCTTACGTCAGTAATTGCAGCTCATTGAGCTACATTGAATGCATTTAATTTTAGTTATTCAATAGGCTGATTTTCTTCTTCACACATGGAGAAACCTCGACTGACACCACCTTCCTCCCCCATATGAAGGTGTGCACTGTCATGAGCGTGAAACTCTTGCTCCCACATGCAGCTAGATCCTCCTTCCCTGCAAAGGTCCCTGGCTCCCCCCTTTCTAGATGAGCTGTGCTGTCCCTTCCCCAACAGCAACAGCTGCCACCACAAACATCCTCCTTCTCCTGCCAGAACAAGGCAGGAGCAAACAATTGCTGTCCCGGGGAAGGGAAGAGAAGCAGCAGGAGGGATGGCCAGCCTGGCTCCTATTCCCAGTGCCTGCAATGCTCTTCTGTTGTAACACATGCCAGGTCAGCTTCAGGAAAATCAAATTTGCTGATATCAAAGTCTTTGCTCCATATCCCCCCTCTCCCCAGCTTCTTTGCATTCAGCAGGCTCTGCAATGTGGGGCTCCGGTCCGGAAATACACTTTCAAACTGCTGCAGTGCACGCACTGCCCCACTGACCCAGCGCAAAACGGAAGCGTGCCACCTTCAGCGCAGCTGGGACTGTGACTTGGGGAGCCTGGGAGGTCTTCAAGGACCTGTCTGGCCTCTTCTGTAACTGTCAGATTCAACAGAAACGAGGGAGCTGTGACCACCGGCAGGGATCTGCCATCTCATGGCCAAAGCTGGGGACCCAGGCTAGCACTGAACTGCAGATAGGCAGGGGCAGTTGCAACCCAAACACTTCCCTTGGCCTCCTTTTCACTACCATGTTACTTTACATGACTCAGACTTGGCCAGTTGCACAAAATGGTCAGATTAGCAATGAACAATCTCTCTTACGCTCAGCCACAGCTTGTAGCTACCTTAACCCTTGTCTTGTTAGCTAAAATACCATTTCCTTTTCATCCTCCTCTACTCTGTCAGGCCAGATAAGTGTGAATTGAAAGCTCAAGTGCTAATCAACTGACACTGCAACAGTTTGGTGGATAAGAATGACATTATCTGTGTAAAAGCTGCTGACTGTTGACCCTTGTTTGCTAGATTTCTGTCCTTGGAAGAGAGAGGCATGGTTCGGAAGGCAGCCTGACCTATTTCTTTGAAATGGCTGTCCTGGAATATAATGAAATCTCTTTCTAGAAGTGCCTGTCTCTCCCCAGATGACAAGATTAACCCAGACACCTACATTTTAGACTGTTTAATTTACATGAGCTGAATCCCACCCTTTGTGACTTACTCCAGAAAGGCAAGTCTTAACTCATGGGTATTTTAATGAGTTAAACTCATTACTGCCATTCTGAGCAGATATTCAGCATGTAGCTTCCCAAAACTGGCCTTGATATACTCAGTATATGAAACTAAATTACTTTAGAGTGAAGCTTCGATGAAACCTGATAACAGATGAGCATAAAAATAATTTTCTCTGCACTCTCCCCCTCCCCAGTTTCTCATAAAGAGATATAACTATATCATTTCTGTGGGTGTACAGGTTGGAACAATTAAAAACATGAGTCTGAGTTAGTATCAGTTGGTGTAACTGATGATTTAACAGATTAAGTCTAGGGTATTGTTAGCTATGAGTACAGATCTTTCAAATTAAATGTGACAGAATTAGAGCATGGGATTAGAAAGTGACACTGTATTTTTATTCCCTAACAGTTTTACCTGGAGGTCCATCTCATGTATCTAGAAATCCTAAATGTGAGAAATATTTATTTTAAAAAATAGATTATTTCTTAAATATATGCTTTATGGGTTGTCATTTACTGAGATTCATATCTTCAAACTTTTTCTGCAACTATGGGGTTGAAAAACTTTTCCTTAAGAGCAGAAAAAGGGGAAGAAGAAAGTTCAGATTATAATTAAAAGGAACCAATTATGCAATTTAAAAAGGATCTGACGTGATCTGGAGTTGAACCTAAACCAATTCCATTTATCCACAAAAAATTTATTTCCAGGGAAAAGAGAGAAATCCAGCATCATCAGCCACTTTGAATACAACCAGGTGGAAGAATCCCAGGCAGCTGCACTGACTCAGGAGGAGACACGCTGCTGGTGAAAGATGTAGGTGAATTCTTTTCTGAAGGATGATGCAGCTGCAGCATGGAGATATAGGCTGCTATCTTAATGTTTCCAGTTCAATAGGAAGTGGCAAAAGGAAGGTGAACTTTTATTAAATGTAAAATCACATTTTAAAAATTAGTTTGGAATGTCAAACTTGTGGAAACTAGGGGACAATAGCATGAAAATCACTCTCCTTCTGCTCAAACATTGTGAAAAAGTTTGCTCTTTAACTACATAACCATGTAGTTAAAGGCAGGTCCTCCTTGTCCCTTGTGCACCTGCCTCAGTTGGAGGGTGGCTATTGCTGGGCTACATCAGCTTTACTTGTCTGTGTGGGTGTAAAGGACTACTAAAGCCAGTCATGCTTGCTATGAAACCAGGTTTTGTTAATACTGCTGCATTCCCAGCCCCCCAGCCCCATTTCTTTTGTGTCTGCACATTAGTCTAGCCACAGTTCTGTCTCACTATTTATGGATAACCAGAAACAAACATTTGGAAGGGGATGAGCCTGGAGTATGCTTGACCTCACTTGTGCCCTGTCCTTCTGAAACCCAGAGAAGGGAGGGACACGGGGACAAAGGCTTGGGGACTCGGCTACACCTGTGCCTGACCGTGGGCTGGGGTGTGGGTGCATCTGGGCTCAAATGCAAGTCCAGCTGTAGACAAAATGCAAAAAACTTGTCCAGCAATTGTCATCATGCATGTAAGATTTGGAAGCTGTAGTGATGTGTAGCTACCCAGCAGGTGGTGCCATGCAAGCACAAGAGTTATCATCAGTGGTTTTTGGTGGTAGCTCCAGCAAGGACCTTGTGCTCCTCCAAACTCTGTAGAGCACTCTTTTTTTTTGTTGTAGTAGAAATCAACCCTGAGATAATTCTTGCAAATGTGTTGCTACACTGCTTTTTGGAGCTGTATTCTATTTTTCAAGAAACAATGTAAAGTAAACATGAAGGAAAGAACAAGAAATAAATTATTGATATAATTCACGCATTTTTTGACATTATCTCCATTGACTTTTCTTTCCCTCAGTGTTGAAGAGCATGTATTCAGTCCCGAGATAAAAATTTTGGCTGACGTTTCATCGTTGAAAAGATTGTGCTTATCAGCAATGAGCAGGAAAACTGTTGTTACAATAATGAAAAAAGTTTGGGGTTTTGGTCATCAGATATCAAGACTGAGAGCACACAGCTTGGGTTGGAAATATGTATAACTGCTGTCCTAGAGTGGGAGGTGAGCTCTGACATCCAGTAATACTCTCTCTTTCTTTTATTTGTCCTCACAATTACTTTTACTAGCTTGCCCTTTCTCCTACACACATCTTAACAATCTTTTTTAGACAGTAGGAAACTGAAAATAAGGTTATCTTCATCCCTTGGCCTTCTATCTCCTTCCTGACCTCCCTAAGAAGGACTGTTTACTCATCTATACTGAGCATTTGACTTCCTTTTGTCCCTTTTCCATTTGACTCATTCCTGCCAAGGTATCTACTGTGTCTGACTTCCCCTTCTGGATAGTGCTCATCCACAGGTCTGAGGAGCTACAAGTGGCAGGGAAATCTGGCACTTTTGGAAGCAGGAGATAAATAATGCAGTATAGGCAGAAGGTGAGAAGGGATTCTCCATACATCTGACTTTTGGGGGACTCTTTGGGCTGTTTGGTGTCATGCAAGTGACAGGAAGAGAGTTGGGAATAAATTGTAGAGTCCTGATAGCTTCGCCCAGATAGCCCTGAAGTATAATTCAAAAAGCTTTAAAAAAAATTATGTGAAAAATCTTAAAGCCCAAGAAGCAATGGCCCACAATAAGGTTACCACAGTTCAGTACTGTCCAATGAACAACTTCAGAGTGAGCCAGTCCTGTCCGCAAATGCTACAAGGAGTCAGTCCTCATGCAAGACATTGGGATAACATGAATATAGCCATTTCAAAATAGGATCCTAAAATGTCCAGCTGAGGGATGACAGAGTTTCCAGATACTGGAAGCAAAACGCCTGCCTCAGAGCTCCTGGGACACAGTCCCAGGCCTGGGGCTCAATGCAGATGGCTTGGCTTCACGTCAGAGGAGATCCTTGGATGAAGGTGCTTGAGACTTGAGGACAGAGGGGCAAGTGCCCTTGTCTTCGCTAGATGGAGAGCTGCCCCAGGTTGAGTGGGGTCATAGCAAGAGAGATGGTGCTGAGTCAGTTTTGGATTCTTGAGGATGAGGCAGTGGCACCTGTTGAGAAACCCCATTGTTCATTTCCAGGGAATTGCCACCAAGACAGGGCAGGAAGAACATGTTTAATGACATGGCTTTGATGTATGACTGAAATGGCAAGTTTCTGACCCCCAAACGGAGGGCTGTAACTGAAGGCTCATTCCCATATTACTGTTCTTGTGGTAGTAATAAAGTACATGAAACACCTCTGAAGAAAGGGACTTTTTTGCTCTGACTTAGACCATAAGTCTTTTCATCTTAATGCCGTGGCTTCATGCTCATTTTATGCTGAACTTTAACCTAATAAATACAACACAAGGTAAAAAATAGCTTTTGTATTTCCTTTTGCTAGGCGTTCCTCACTGGTAAGGACCATGAGCGTTTTTTCAGCTGTTTCACAAACAGATTTTGAAAAATGGACTTTGTATCACCTACATGAGATGGCAGGAAAAAAAGGAAGCACTGAATTACAAATTACTCATCGCTTTCCTTTTCCCATCCTCGTGTTTTAGCAATGGGGTCCTTGGCCTTTACGGCTAGCTCATGACTTGTCTATAAATTACAGCCAGGACCTTGATTTACTACCAAGTCAGTTAAACATCCAACAGTTAAAAACTTCAAGACATCCTTATCTCTGAGTAGCTTCACTGGCACAGAACCAGTTTCAAGCTGTTTCAAGCAACAACACATAACAATTTGACAAGCTCAACATTCAATCATTTTGTTGTAGGCAGGACTTATTTCCTACCACAGATGAGGCATGTACATAGAAAAGGTAGTTTCCACTGCACGTACATAAATGAGGCAATAGAAAGCCAAGTATACTTGCTTTCATTTTATGGCATGGCTGAATCACAATCTCAATCCATAAATGAAACTTCACTTACACTGTCAAGAAAGCTCTGTGTTCTCCCCACAGGATCTCACCAGAAACCAGACATTATTAGTTTTGACTTTGTTGTCCCCAGCTGAAGCTAAACCCATCTCTCTGTGTGGAACTGCCAACAGTAAAAGCCATTTAAAGAGAGTCAGCCAGGCTACATAGACCACTTACTTGACTCCATTAAGACTTATATTGAGATGGTTTTGGCAAGGCAGCTGTTATTGCACAGAAAATTTAGTCCAAATCACATCCCTACACTTGCCTGTGAATGGTGGGGTAGTGATAAATAAATAAAATAGAGGAAAGGTCCTCTGATGAGAAGTGGAAAAACTCTACATTGTTCAGATTAGACCTTTTACCTGTGTGTAACTTTAGATACGTTACTGCCTGAAAAGACTTTAATATCTAAAACAGGTGATATGAAGCTCGTTTGCATGCTCATGTCAGTAATATCCTTAGCAATATTTTTACTGCACTGAACCACCAAGTAGCTCATTGAAAATTCATATTGAAATACAAGTAAGCCCCATTGTTATCAGCTAACATTTCTGTTATGGCCTAACCACTGCCTGTAGAGAGAGATATTTCAAAATTTTCTGCCTTTATACCCTCCTGAGACAAGTAAATCCATAGTTTGTAGTGTGCGACAAAACGTCATTATGTTTGTGTCTGTATGAAGTAAATACAAATAAGGGTGATGTTCTCAATGTTCAAGGTTTTGCTTGCTCCAGTATCCTACCTCATTACGGCTGTAGACTCCTCTCTCTTCTCTACTGTGGAAGTCTTTTTTTTTACATTCTGCTCTGAAAAGTTCAGCCACAGATACAAGAAAACAATGTGCTTTCTGAAAAAGACTTGTGCAGAAATCAACTTTTTTTGTTCTAAGGAACAAAATGGTGAGCAGCAGAGTGAGCCTACTTCCAGAGATGGTCCAAAAGAGTTCTGAGGTTTCTGGGAAATTCGGGTGCTATCGAGAGCTGGGTTTGGTCTGAGTCAGAACAAAACTATACACACACAGGCCCTCATGGCCACCCTTGGCTCCTGGCTCGCTCCCGTGGGGCAACCCACCCTCACAGCCCCATGACATCCTTACAGGACAGTGAAAGCAAAAAGGGTGCTCTTCTGCTCACTTCTCAGCTACTCTAATTTGTGTACATACTTGGTTTTACAGGCTCCACTAATTTCCTAAATACAGTCAGGGCACAAAACTAGAAGAAAACCAGAATACAGCTCCTACATGTGTACATGTGAAGATGCAAGCACTTGATCAAAAGAGCACAACTGAATGGAAAAGCAAGTATTGCGGATATTTCTCATTAGCAGCTATCCTTTCAGTAGAGTTACAGGTATCAGGCTATGATGTTGATCTCCCTGGCTATGGTGTCATATCAAACAGTAGTGGAGAGGAAAAGCTGTAAGACTTCAGGCTCTGCTTTAATCCTTTAATGGGACTTTCTACAGAAGACATCAATTCCCTTACATAACATGTCATCCTTCTCAAAAAAGTCATACAGAAACTGGTGAAAACCACTGTACTTTTCCAATAGCTCCCTGAGGTTTATCCTAAGCTGTCAAGTAACTGCCCTGTGAGAAAGACAGTGGAGGGAATATAGAAACCAGACTTTTTCACAGTAACTGTTTCACAGGAAAAAAAACCCACAAAAAACCCCCCACTTCTGTAATAGCATTTCTCTGTAGAAAGATTTTGCCTAATCGTAATTGATTGGCTTTACCTGAAATACCTGGAAAGCTCTGTATGTTATCAGCCTGAGTATTCATAAGCTCTGAATGCAGTAAGTGAGTATTAATTCAGTCACATCTTCAACAGCTTCACACAAATGTGCAGACACCTCTTCATAGTGTCTAAAGACACAGATGTCTGTCCAGGACAGTGAAAGCTTTCCATAGAAAAGTCAATTTTCTGCCCACATTGACCAGCTGGCCATAGTGCATCGATACCAGTACAGGTCACCTTCCTCCACTCCTGTGTCCCTCCAGCATCCACATCTCACCCACCTTCCCTCACTCTCACCACGCCAGTTTCACTTCCCCTCTTGGCAGCTGCTTGAATGCATGTGAATGCAGATGGACAAGAACAGTCCCTCTCCCTGCAGCCAACCTACGAAGCACAAGAAAATAAACTGAGCAGATATCTGACTTTTGGTTTTCGTTGTTATGCTGTCCTCATCCTACTCACTTCTGCTGTTGTGGGCACCTCACCCACGTTTCACACTAGCGGGTCTTTGGAAAGGGATGCTGAGTAAAATGTTTCTTTATGAAGCCTAAGGGACCTCAGAAGGCAAAATCTGACCTGGGGTCTTAAATTACGTAAGCAATTCTGAAAACCAGCTTTTTCCTGAGAGGGCTATATGTATGTAAAGTACCTGGTATCAAAAAATACAAGAGGAAATACACAACTGAGAAAGAGGTAAATACATAGCTAAATAAATTAACTAGATCAGTAGTTATAACACTGAAACCCTGTTTTCAGAAAAAAGCTGGTCCCTTAGTCAGGGAAGTTTTCACACCTTTATTTAACCATGGTCAGACCCAAATTCCATACAGACATTTTAAATAAAATGTGGCTTGTTATAGTACTCAGTTCAACACAGTTTTACATAATTATATGACTAATATAGCAAAATAAAAGCACATCAGTTATAATCCACGGGACTTTGGGGAATTTATAAATAGAATATTTTACTGCGGGGTTTTACTCTTCTGGAATTTGTCCCACTGAGAGACAAAGTAAAGTTAGACCAAAAACTGTATTTAGACTTGTATAACTCAAAATGCAAGATAAAAAATAGCAAACATAGTTTCACAAAACAAATAGGGCTGGATGAGGTCTTATTTGTTCATGTTGTTTCCCTGTGTCAGAATCAGTTCAATTTCTGACATAAAATGTTTATCTAATGCCTTCTTAGAAAGAATGATGGGGAGTATAATTTCCTCAGGCAATTTGTTCAAGTGCCACCTTTAAATGAGGAAAAAAGAAAAAAATCTTACAAATGTGACTCTTCTTTACTCAGTTTGGTCTAACCCACCCTGAACACAGAGAATGAGCTCCTTCCTACATAAGCCTTACAAACACTCTTCTTCTCCAGGCTAGACAAACTCAATCTCTTCAAACTACAAAGACTGAACAAATACTGCCACAAATCAAACACTCCTGTCAGTCAAACAAACTGTGAAAAGAGTTACTTCTGCTCCTAATAACTTAACAAATTAATTATTTTCTTACCTGATTTTTCAACACACATTGAATTTCTTCAGTCTTTTCTCACTGAAATCATTTCTGCTGTAGGATGCCAATAAAAACATGTGTTATGCTGTAACACCTACTTCCTCTTTTCATTTCTTTTAATCACTGACAAAGCTATTTTAGAATATTTGCTAAAAGGATACATATTTTTCCCCAATTCAGAATCTATTTTTGGAAGCTGCACCCATTACTCATGGAGCACTGTATGGCTGTTTCACTCACCTTGCATCACAAATGCTGGAGTCACTGCCAGAGGTATTTTTCCAGAATGGACACATAGTTTTGCAATCCTGACATTCCAGTGTATATCTACCTTCTCTTTAAAGCAAGGGAAGCTGCAAATAATTTCTTAAAATATTAAGTGCAGTCCAAGTAGAAGATGAACACAAGTATGAGGGAAGAAATATGTTTGTCTCCATCTTACCAGACTGATCTGTCTCTGCCATTCACCCATAAAATTATTTTTCCAGAGTGGAAAAAAGATAGGCAACCTGTTCCAATAGTGCTACTTATTTGAGATTAGCCACATGAAGATTTCCTAAACTGTACCGAGACTCATGCTCTGCAGCTGGCAGACAGATGTGCAGTGCAAGGTGGCTCCAATATGACACAGGGCCGTGGTCTCCAAACTTATTTGATCATGCCCCCAACAGTAAAATTTTTTTGAGCACACAGCCCCAATATATGTATGTTTATTTTCAAATAAGTTATATACATGTACTCCTGTACTAATATATTATGTGCATTATAAAACCTACAAAAAATAGAAATTCAAAAAGATGAAATAAAGATGAAAGAAACACTTTTTGAAAAACTTATATTTTTATTTTATTTATCAATGGTTCAAAAATATTTTTTCCCTGCATTCCAGTGGATTGTTTGGCACACTCTTTGGGGTGCATACACCCTGCTTTGGAGACAACTGACATAGCCATCACCTTAGGTAATGCCAACAGTGGCCATAGGATCCTTAGCAGATCTCTGTTGTCCCTGTAAAATCCATTCCTATGCTAAGGCTTCTTCCTAAAGGATAGATTTTGCACTTGTTTTCCTCTTTTGTTAAACTGGAGAACTTGTCTGCATTAGCAGTAGTGCCCCCTGCTAATCACATCAGGTAAGAATCACTTCTGACTGGTGCAGATGTCTGAGATTGGGAACAGGATGTCCTCTTCAAGGTCTAGCCAGGATGCTGAAAGAAATTATTGCCTCAGCTATTAATTTGCTCCATGGCAGACTGATCATTTAACATGAGCTCCTCTAAGAGAACTTCATATATTAAGCAGTAGAAGATAGCAGGAAAATAGATTGAAGTAGTAATAAGCATAGCAGCTTTCCCAGCATTAGTAAACATGAAAAAAATTATGTATGTTCAGCTTGATTTTGTTCATGCTAGTAGGAAATGCAACACCCTGCAAGCACCAGAGGTGAGATGATTCAGAAGTGAGAAGTAAGCTGGGGCTTTCCAAGAAGTAGAAGTCAGAAAGTGTTGATGATTAAAACCAGTAGATATTCAGAGTTCTTTACATAGAACAGAAAACTCCATGTTAGTTTTAGATGTATTACTCCTGATAACAATTAGGAATACTTCGTACAAAAAGTGGTAATAATAATAATAATAATACTTTTCCCTAATTAATACAATTCTGATTTAGTAAAAGATGCCCCTCTGTCTTTCATTGGGCTAGTGTCTAGGCTACAGTGCCCATGCCTAGCAGTCCTCAACACCCTCTCTGAAGTTTAGTATCTCAGTTTAAGTTACATTTCATTTTCCTATATTAGGCTGTCCTGTTAGTGATCTTCAAGGTGAAACTTCAGATTTGAATATTAGTATTTGTTTTCTTGCTTGGTCATTATTTATATAAGCTAAATTTTATACTATTGTTATCTATGAATTCTTCATGTATTGCCTGTATTTCATTACTCTTTACTTTCTTGTCTTATCCTGTCAGATACAGCTTTTTTCACCTGTTGCTGTGAGAGGCTAGTTATTCCGGGGCACGCTGCTTGAACTTTTGTGGTTTTTTAGATTATAAATGGACATCAACAAAGAGAGCACACTCTACGCGCAGAAGCTTTCCTAAAAGACACTGCTCTGTACAATAAATTTTCTTTGCTTTGGTGCAACACCAAAACTTGCAGACAGTTTCCTGCACAGAGAAGTGGTGAGAGGGAGATGGAGAATGAACCATGTAAGTTTTGTCCTTCTGCTGCTTCTCTTTAAACTTCTCTACAGATCTACTTTAAACTAGTGTGCAATTTAACTGGAGTGATTGTCAATCTGGCAGCAGTGCAGAACCCAAAATCATGTACAGAAGCACTGACCTCAGTTGCTCCATCTATAGCACTTTTTGTGTCGAGTTACAAATGACCTCTTACAGTGTTGGCTGCAGCAGACTAAAATGTGGCATTGGTCCCCAGTTCCTGCATAGTTAAATAAGTTGGGCTGTCCATGAGGGCAGCAGAATTGTAAGCAAATATTGATTCTTCCTGCCTCTGCTTGAGCTATTTAATCTCTGGCAGAGGAGCCAAACAGACAGGTGCAGCTGATAACATCTTAAACTGAGGCAGCAATTTCTGCCAGACTCTGGCTGGTGAATTAGTTACCATCTGCCCACTGCGAGCTGGCAGCTGGGGTAAGGAGAAGGCATGGGGCAAGACTCCCCATTACCACCACAGATAAAATAAATTCTGTCAGATAGGCTGGATCTGGCTGACTTGCATTGGCCTTCTGTGTGGGAAAGCGTGCATGGCAACTGCTTCGCTGACAGATCAGCAGACAAGGTTGTCTTTGACCAGCATCACTGAATTTAGCAGAGAATGCCTGGAATTGTAAAATAAAACACCTGAAAAAGAGATGATGTTGATGTGAAAATAATTGAAAAACATGGTGTATGCAAATGAAAATTCCCCCAAGTACTTCTTACAAGCAGTGTCACATGGACATAGAACTCAGCATCACACAGGGTGTAGAATATCACCCACAGATTCATGCCTTAGTCAGCAACTAACGTCTGGCTGAGCAACAGACCTTTGAGAAAGGAATTGTGAGTACTGGGCAATTTAGGTGTTAAACACAGTTTCCTTTCTCTTTTAAACTCATCAGTTTGAACAGCAGCAAACACTACCACATTTCTGGTACCCAGAGCCTGCTCTGAAAGGCAGAGCTTTCTAGAAACCAAACACCTCAGGTTTATCACAGTGAACAGGTGCTTCTGTGTTAAGGATATTCTGTTTTAATTATGTTGTAAAAATGTGCCCTGACGATTTTGATTGTGGCCTTGTTTCCCTTTGGGATGAGATGGGAAATTAACTTAGGCTTCCCACCTCACCCAAGGGAGCTTATGAATTGTGAAGGTCCTGAGATACTCCCACCAGAAGGATTGTAAGGAAAAAAGCACTGCTTGACCCTTGGGAGAGAGAGCTTCAGCACTTGCCTCCTGCCGAGAGCTGAAATGAAGACCCAAAATCCATGCCTGATTTTAATTTTGACTAGTTCAGGCTCCTTCCAACTGGCTTTTTAGAACCTCACCTAAGGTGTTTGACTGTATGCAGGTGTGCCCATATGGAGCGATGGCTTCACACTTAAAATTCAGGCATCACCATGCTTCATTCCTGTAGCTGGAAAGGCTTTGTACAGGTTTTGACAGGGAGGGAAATTCAATTTCAGTCTCTTGGACAAACATCAAATTGCTTTCTTCTGTGTACTGTAGAGAGTTACTGTCAGGTGTCATGTACTTGGACCTGGCAGGCCTCAAGAGTTTATTCTTACATGGATGCTCCTTTACACTCAAGCTGATGTGCTATATCTCTAAAGTCACTGTTTTAGTAAGAACATGTGAGAAAGTCCATGAAAGCCAAGCAGAGCACAAAAAGGGAGTGCTTAGCTGAGAGTCAGGGCAACTGCAAATGTTTGCCTAAAACTTTATACTTTTCTGCAAGTTTGTGATCAGCAAAACTTGCTTAAAAAGTGTTATGGTCCCTGATAAACTGGTTGAGATTACAGGAACAACATCCATCTTTGTAAAGAAAATTGCAGTAGCCCAGCTCTGTAGGGAAGGATGATAAAGTTGTAGGTAATCACTGACTTTCTGTCAATTACTGAAAATCTTCAAGTTCTCTTACAATTACACAATCCACAATATACATATACATATACATATACATATACATATACATATATATGTAAAGTATTTAAAAACATAACCAGCACGAAAGAAACACTAAAAACTCCAGCCCTTAGCTCAATAAGAAAAGGCTTTCTAAAAGAGGTAACAAGTGCTCTGGAACGCTAGCGAGCTTGTGAAGCCAGAGAAATATCAGTGAAATCTAGTGGAGATACCAATTTATTATGCCACCTACATTTACCGGCAAAGGGTAAAGTGGGCAATTGAAGCCACAGACAAAAAGTTCTTAGGCTTTGCAGCTTTGCCTAGACATTTATTTCCTACCAAGTCTTTTGAACAAAACAATCTGGCGGTTATCATGACTTCCTCTTTTTATAGGTCAAAGGATCTTGCAATCGTGACATTTTCCCTTTCTAAATCATGTCCTATGACTCATAATTAGGTCCCCTTGCACTTACCTAAATAATTTTTCTCTTCTTTTGGTGCAAAGCTTGCTTCATGTGGTTATTTCATACCAAATTAGAAGAGAGAAAACAATTAGACTGTAGTGTATACAGATGAAAATACAGTGTTAAGTTAGAATTCATTACTTCTTTTATAACTAAAATTACTTTATAAGAATCCTTTCATTCTCTCTCAACTTGCAGAAAACTATCACTTTATTCTTCACACAGGACTGCCATTATATCAGAGATTATTACTGCCCCAAGATATGATATATAAGGCAACCTATAATAACTTCCTTCTCCTGGTTCATCTTCCCATCATGCCTATAATAGTACTGCAAACAGAATAGGACAGTGCAGGCTAAATAGAAAACTAATGAAAAAAGTTTTGTTCCATCCAGTTGTTGCAGAATCACCAGCTAGGAAAAATAGCTCACCTGAAGTGATGATGTGAGTCTTGCAGCCAGAACACTGGAAATTCCCAGGATTTATGTGAGTATCTGGACACTGGCAGAATAAGTAAGTCCTACACAGAGATGATGTTTCAGATTTTCCAGTGGTGCAGGTCAAGACAAACTACACTATACATGAAGCTGCTATCACTAGAACAGCTATTAGCCTTATTTCTCCTTGCTTTTATATTTTCTGCTACTTCCTGAGAACACATAATTTCTTACTCAGGTTAGTCTGTACAGCACTCATATCTTTCTTCATAGTTCTGTCCCATGATAAAGATAGCTAGCAAATAATGATTGGTAGGCTTCAATATATTACTGACTGCTGCAGGAATTGTTGCTTGGACATGAAATGGCTGATTTCTCATGCTCTATCATACAAATCTTGTAGAAATGCCTCCATTTATTTGTCACGGGGGTCAGCATTTCTTTAAATGTTGGATACTCATTTTATTTTTCATTTTGATTATATACTTCAAATTAAGCTGCAAAAGGAAAATAGATGCCTCTGCCTAGCATCTCTCAGGTCTACTCTGGTTGATGAAGTCAGTAAGAAACAGTGCTCAGATAGGCAAGTATTTTGCCCAAAGTCACATGAGAATCGGTTGCAAAACAAGGAACAGAATCAAAGCTGCTACTTTAACCACAGAAATGAGCAATTTAGGAAAACTCAGACTACAGTTTCTGTGTTCTTTGCACTTGCTACAGAAAGCCATTAGTGAAACTGAAGAGATCTGAATTAGCAACGGTAGTGCAGAAGAAATCGAAAGGAAGAGCCTTTAAAGGGTCTTAACAAAGAAATAGCTCATACTATGGGTACCAAGGACCACTGTACTTACATGTGATATATCCTACAATATGCTTTTTAAGCACATCAGTGATGGCTTTTACACCAGTTTTGGAATGTGAGCTATTTTTTTCATAGTCTTCATTGAACATTAGCCACAGTGGGAGCTTAGGGGGCATCAGTTTGCATAGTATAGTTCATATACATGCTTGCATGTGTATATATTCCATATATAGATGTATAGAGATTGATACAGAAGTACATACATATTATGGACCAGTAACAAATTTTGATAAAACTTTGTCAGTGGTTTGGGCCACCTGCTGTTTTAATCTACATCTACATCTTAGTATAAACCCACTACCTTGTCAACACAAAAGCCTATAAAACATTTTTGAACATGTAAAGCTTAAAATGAATGAGCCCCGGAAGCTCATTCTGAGACATATTGACAGTATCTGTCAGTAGGAAAAGAGCAGCATCATGAGCAAATCAAATGTGATCTAGCTTGGTCATCCTCCCTTTGTTTAGCTTTTCAGTTTTCACAATCAGACGTGGGAAAATGAGGAAGAAGGATTGCCAGGAGCAAAAAGCAATAATGAAAACCCAGCACAGTGTTCTGCCACTGATTCCCCTGACCTCCCCAATGGATGTTGGGAAGCAAGGCTGGGATACAGGCATTGCTGCTGAAACATGGAATTGATGCCATAGTCATTTATACTTACGCCAGATCTACCAAAATGTCCCTGGTCTTCCTGGATTAGGTGAAATGTAAGCCGGGAGGGCAGGCTGAACCTGCAGAGGGGATCTCATCTGCTTAAAAGCTCTTCAGAAGTTCATAGTTTTACAATTGTAATAATGCCATTTTATCTCTTTTCAAAAAAGTCTTTATTTCATCTCTTTTCAAATAAGTCTTTGGGGTGTCAGTAGTTGCACTCGTACTGAATCTTGTGGAATTATTCCCTTTGTCAAAAGAGAAATATACTACTGAGGAAGGTTACCGGTATTAACTTGTTGCTCTTCTCTGCTTCAGAAACAGATGAAGAGATAGGCCAACAGCTTTTGCATTTCACTCCATAAATTGCTAAGAAAAATTTTGGATCTAAAAAGTGTACGTAAAAACATGAGATATTTTTATGATTGGTATCAATCTGTAACACACAATATTGTGGGCGAAATACTTAATTTTCAACTGTTGATTTGAATCTTATTCAAGTATTTCGCCCTAAACAGTCAATGGAAAAAAAAGTAGAAAAAAACTCCTGGTCTTTTAGATTTGGACTTATTTTAAGTGATAGCTATTGAAATCTGACCGTATGTGAAAGCATCTCACGGGTGCCGGTATAAAAACTGAAATAACCAGTAATGCCTCTGACAGCATGATACTGCAACTATTTAAAACATGCATCTTGCCAGCAAGTATAGCACAGTGTGCCTTTGCAACTCAAATCTAATTAGTAGAGCTAATGAAAGGAAATTGAACCATTTGTGGAGCTGTTTCTCACCATGGGAAATAATATTTGCATTCCTCAGTTCCCACCCACTTCAGGGCTTAATTTTGCTTTGTGGGGAGAGGCTTTTTAGAGTCTGTAAACAACACTGCAACAGCTCTTCAACAGTTATGCAACCTCTTCATCCCAGAGATTCTTCTGTGCTGTGGCCTCCACCTCCAGATACAATACATAAACTGTTCGATTGCACAGTGAATCATTTTGTTTCTCTTCAGAGTGAGAGACAATAAAGATATTTCCTCTGTTCAGTGACAACAGAAAACAGAAATCACATTGAAAGTAACCACAGGGTGCCACATACTCTAATTGTTTCTAAAAAGATACACGCTAGGAGTATTTCCGGATATTATATAGTAGAGAAGATTTAGATGAACACAGGAGATAAATCATTCTCCAACTTATACAGCTAAGTTTTAAACTAAAAAGAGTTTTTATTCTTCTTTGGTGTGTTTAGGAGAGGAAGGAAGATGGAAGGAAAGGAAACGGAATTATACTGTGTTGTTGTTTTATTTTATGTAAACATCCACGTAACATCTTGCGTGCATTACCGCAAGTGAACATTAAGGTCAAGAAAATGGTGCATTTCAGGAAGAGCAGAAGAAGTACACAGATAAGACCATGCATATTTGGGAGAACTATATCCTTTTGCAAAAAAGGAAGAATTGTCTGTATTATGGCATGAACACAAAACTTGGTATCTGCTGTTTGTATTCCATTTTAATTGTGTTCATGAATAAGTCTATTTTTATATATATATATAAAAATAACAAGTGCTCCCTCTGGTGAACTTTTGTGGGATTCAGCGTTGTAGCTACTGAAGGTACAGATGAGAAAGTTTATAGGCAGAAGTGATATCTTCTGTTAGGCTGTCTGTTGAAGTCAGAAAAAAGTTATAAGCTTTTAGACACAGTAGATGGTTTTTGAGTTTGGTAATGCAATGTATTTGTCAGAGTTGGGGAGAGATAGTGTCTTACAGTAAAAAACAGATTTACATACACTGCTGCACTTGAATACTGTCCCTTACTGATTTGCTTTAGTGACCTGCACTTCAGACTCTGAAACCTGAGAGGAGACATTTCATTTACTCATTGAGGTATCTCACTAGAGTGAAAAAATGATTCTACAACCAACACATCTGTCCAATACAGAGGACTGTATTTGAGCAGAGACACTGTTCACCCTTGCCGCACTGTGGTATTGATGCTTGATTACATCTTTTAAAAGTTACCTACATTATCACTACTTCTTCTTGCCCATACGTTTCGAGATATTATTAAATGTAATGCTTGTAACATTTCTTTCAACTTTATCAGAAAAACAGTCTATGAAAGCTGTCATGGCTGAAGTCATGGCATGGGTAACCTCGGTTATGGCATTTCGTAACTTTTCAGAGCATTGATTTTATATTTTAGTTTAAAAACACAGAGTATTTATTTCTGGCAATCTCAAGGGCTGGGGCTATCATTATACAAAGGATTCTAAATCTTTGCCATATGCAGTGTCTCACTGCACTGCTACTGAAACTCTCCAGAATGTAACTAGACCTGCTTCATGTGCTCCCAAGTGCAAATTTGTAGAAGGTGTGACATACTATACAGGGCCTCTCGGACTATAAAGCGGGAACTATTTCAAGCTGTTATATATGGTAGCAGCAGTTCCCGATTCTGCCTTTGCGCTGTACTTGTACTTAACTAAACCGTAAAAGAAACAGAGTAGGGCCAGCAGCTACCAGCATCTCTGATGTGAAATGGCATCTCTGCACAACAGCCATGGTCTTGCTGTAGCTGCTGGATTAATGGCGACACCCTGCGCTGGTTTTCATTGATGCTTCAAAGTCACTTCCACACAGTGGTTAGCACCAGCCTGCTGCTGAAGACTACTGCAGTCCCGGTTTCTCAAGCGGTGGGTGTTTATCGAAGGTGGGACCCGGTGCCTGTTTTAAAGCACTGGAGCAGGGGCAGGAAGGTGGCAGCAGCAGCAGGAACAGCTTGTCAGCGAGGGATGAGCAGCAGAAGATTGAGAGAGGTAGGTAGGGGCACGCAACTATAGCCCCAGCGTTGAAACCGGGGTTCTCTGAGAATGTGGGAGCACATATCTGGAGGGTGGTGGAGGCAGGTCTTCTCCTGTGCATATGTGGAAACTTCTGCATTCTTCACTTCCAGCAAACCCAAGTACGAGGAATCTGCTGATGGTAACACTATGGTGAGAAGCTGTGATGATACCTGCAAAACAGTATAAGATCATTTAAGAGCTGTACTTGAGGATCTGCTGGCCTTGCAAATACTTTGCCTTGTTTGTACAGTGGGCAAAGCAGACATAAAAACTGAACAAGCACAAAATGGACAACTGCCTCCTGTGCCCACTACTGCAACTTAACCCTTTTTTTTCACTGCTGTAAACTGAAGACCAGTGCAGGGTGACAGAGATGTGACAGATCTTGACAGATTCAAGAGATGTGTTTTGGTATGTCTTAAATATTTATTAGTGAACAATTATGTAAAGACACATCAACACTCTCCATATTTCCATTTCTTCTTCCCATCTGCATGGGAAATCTTTTCCCATTCAGAGGCCAGTTGATTAAACAATTCCTGGATATTGAGCATACCAAGAATATGAAGTCCAGAGGAGGGCCATGAAGATGGTCAGAGGGCTGGAGCACCTCACCTGTGAGGACGGACCGAGAGAGTTGGGGTTGTTCAGCCTGGAGAAGAGAAGGCTCCAGGGAGACCTTAGAGCAGCCTACCAGTACCTGAAGGGGGGCTACAGGAGGGACGGGGAGGCACTCGTGATCTGGAAGTATAGTGATAGGATGAGAGCTAATGGTTTTAAGCTGAAAGAGGGCAGATTTAGATTAGATATTAAGAAGAAATTCTTTACTGTGAGGGTGGTGAGACACTGGAACATGTTGCCCAGGGAAGTTGTGGATGCCCCATCCCTGGAGGTGTTCAAGGCCAGGCTGGATGAGGCTTTGAGCAACCTGGTCTAGTGGAGGGTGTCCCTGCCCATGGCAGGGGGGTTGGAACTGGATGATCTCTAAGGTCACTTCCAACCCAAACCGTTCTATGATTCTATGGTTACGGTACTGGGAAACACCCCTGCTCATCCCCACTGGGTGTATGTACACTAACTCCCCTGTACAGCACATGTCTTTGTGGGAAAGCAGCAGCCAAGGGCCTGCGTTTCAGCCAGAGCCGCT
>NW_010119385.1:0-20730 GCF_000699245.1 Pterocles gutturalis | reverse complement strand
CCCGGGTCATTCTATGATTCTATGAAGTCTGGTTTTGGTAACATTTTCTATTCTCCACACTGCAAAAAGCTCGAGCTTTGTAGAAATAATTATGTTGCATGGCAGGCATCAGGGAAATAACATCAGATGTTAACAAAGATGGTTTTTATTAATAATTACTTGTAACATCAATATGTGTGTAATGCTTTTCTCCTTCAAAACACTGTATAAATACAAGATAATTAATTTTGGAATCTACTAGTAAATATTCTATTGTGCTCCAGAAGTCTGGAGAGTCAGACTTATGCAGGACGAAGAGGAGCCTACAATGGCAGTCATGCTACAGAAGGACATCATTTAAAGAGCAGACGGCCAAAATTGTCCCTTGTTCCAATTATTAGAACATTTCAAAATATGGTGGTGTCATTGTTATTAGAAATGATATTATTATATGCACATGGCAGCTTCTTCTTGTGTAGTCTTTGAAAAAAAAAATATGCAAGAATAAGTGATACCTGTTTCATTCCAATTAAACTATTCAGCCAAAAACAATGAGAAAAAGGTGAGTGATGTTAGGCCACAGATGTAAGAAATTTGGACATTTTATTTTTCTTTTAAATGTAGCTAGCATTTTACAGCAAGTCTGAATATCAAGAAGAGGTTGAAGTTGGAGGGAATAATTTCTGTTTTGGGACCTCAAGTAAGAATAATGCCCATGTCTGCTATCCTGAATTACTGTGTTACTACTGGGACAATAGTCACAATAAAATTCAGTTGAAAGAGGGAGGTTTGTATGGAATGACTTAAAGAATACTGGGCTTTGAAAACTCCCAGAGACAATTTAGTCAGTCTAAGAGCCTCTACAAAAAATTTCTCGAGAAATCAGAAGAGTTAGGGGTGACTCACATCCGAAATGCACAACAGCCTGGTATATTGATGACTGTGATCATCTCAGTCTCTCTCTGATTCAGTGAATATTATCTTTCATGTGGAACAGACAAGACTGAGAGGCAGAAATTGAATACATACTCTGACAATTCAAGTACTTAGAGATACACCCCATTTGCGATCAAATCCTGCACACCCTGTGTCCTGTTTTCTCAGATGATGATTATTGGGAAAAAGGAGGAAGGCAATCAGGGCAAAAACATATGCAAGTTTCCTTTTCTGCTTTGGAGGGGGGAAGGAGGCTTCTCATGTGTAACAAAATCTGTATTTCCAGATTCTAGAATTTCTTACTAAATTGACTTTGTGTTCTCAGGGTGCTCCATCCCATGGGGTTACAGGATTTTGTCCACGAGTTTCCATTCTAAATCTCATTTCAAACTCACAGTTGGTGTTATAATTGACAATCACTACTGTGACTCTTTTACATATGCCTCTTCTTGCAAGTCAGGTTTACGTTTCTATGGTGTAATAAACTTGAATTATACGCTGTATCAAGAGACTACTTTCAAACCACACTTAGTTAATAAATGCAGTCCCTTCATAAGCATTGCTTTTAAATAGGAACTGACAAGGTAGGATATATAGTGCATACTTAATTGACTGAACAATTCTAGTTTCATTCATTCATAGAATTAAATCCCGAACAAATAGATGTCAGTTTTAGAGTAGGGATGTCCTACCTGTCTCTACTGTCTGCTACTTTTCTTAATACAAAACAGGCATTCTGATCATTCAGAAATGGGCTGCCGTATCAGACTTAGCCAGCTGATTGATGTCTCTGCTTATATCACTTATTTTAACGCAGATAATTGTTGCATTCCTACAAGTTTTTGTTAGCTGACTTGGCAAATATTTTTAAGTAATTGGTGAATAGTTGTTGCAAATGACACGGTGACTGCATAATTAGCACTTATTTCTGTCTGCGTGCTTGAAAAAATGTAAGAACATATTTTCTGTTTGACTCAACTTCAGTTAAGGGTATTCTACTTATTCTTTTTAATCTTGAGGTTGAGCAGAATGTCTCATTTCCTGTAGCTTAAAGAAAGCTATTAACTTCATTCAATTTTCGCCAGTCTTGATGAATCTCTTCAAGATGAAAATCTACTTGCAATATAGTGAAGTGGGTAAATATTGGTGAGGAAAGTTCCCTCATATGCCATACACATAGCACAGAACTGTTGTTTTTTATTGGATAATAGAGTTGGCTGTCAGGAAGGTTATCTACCCTTTGCTCTCTGAAACTGTTGTAATTCACAATATAACCGGCTGCAGGAATAAGTCGGGAACAATTAATTTCCAAGCTCAAATATAGTCCACAAACACTAACTTCAGTCTTTATAGTCTGGCTTTCTGCTCAGTTGTAGGCAGTGCCTTTGCAACCTTGTTCAGTTATCTTCTGACTGGGAGGAAAAGTGGGAATGGAAAATGGCTTCAGTTAGGAGTATGGAGCTGGAGAAGGAAATGAGAAAAAGTAAAGAGGAAGTGAGTAACAAAGGAGAGACACTAGAAATCACAAAAGTAAAATAAACATAACAGAGAAAGAAGAATTATCAGTCTATTCCATGTGGAATATAAAAAATTCCAACCTCCAAAGCAAAAAAACTATCCAAATGACACCCCCACTCTCCCAGCCCCCAGTATAATAAACCAGAGGAATCCAGTAGTTTATTTGGGAAGACTGAAACCCAGTTTGATGTAATTCAGTCTCAGCACTGATTCTCAAGGACAAATGTACTATAATTGTTTCTGTGTTTTGGCTAGTTTTGAATTTTCTGTTTACTCCTATTTTACTTAATTTCTGGTGAAAGGACAGCTGCTAAAATTGCAAAATAATCTTTAATAATTAATCAGGGCTGTGGACTGAGTATTAAACAACCAGACTCATCCAGCTCAGACAGCAGTTTCATCCAGACACAGGTCACTTAATAAAACCCATCAAAAGTCCTGTTACCTCTTTTCTTGTAAAAAGGTTGAATTAGTAGTAATGAAGGATATGGCCTTGCTCTCCAAAGTCTCTTTATTCTTTCTGCTGTTAGTGATTTGCAGATAGATGCCATATTCACAGAATCACAGAATCACAGAATGTTAGAGACTGGAAGGGACCTCGAAAGATCATCTAGTCCAATCCCCCTGCCGGAGCAGGAACACCTAGATCAGATCACACAGGAACGCATCCAGGCGAGCTTTGAATGTCTCCAGAGAAGGAGACTCCACAACCTCTCTGGGCAGCCTGTTCCAGTGCTCTGTCCCCCTCACCGTGACGAAGTTTTTTCTCATATTCAAGTGGAACCTCCTATGTTCCAGCTTGAACCCGTTGCCCCTTGTCCTATCACTGGATGTCACAGAGAAGTGCCTGACTCCATCCTCCTGACACTCACCCTTTACATATTTATAAACATTGATTAGGTCACCCCTCAGTCTCCTCTTTTCCAGGCTAAAGAGACCCAGCTCCCTCAGCCTTTCCTCATAAGGGAGATGCTCCATATTGCAGAGGTTTGACCCCTGCAAGAGTGAAGAACTTGAAATAACTTCTGGTCTGTTGTCAGGGAAAATGCCAATTTAGTTACAGTTGTTGGAGGAAAAAAAAAAAAAAAAAAAAAAGGAATTTTTAAGAAATTGAACCAAGACAGTTATTATTCAGCATGCAATCGCTGGTGAGATTTCAAAAGACACAAACACTCCAACCTAAACTTATGACATCTTGGTGATTGGAAAAATCATATTATAAATGAAATTGCAAAAGTTGCAGAAGTATTTTAGCTGTTCAAAATGCCTTTTCAATGAAAAAATCTTCTGAACAGGCTATTAATGCACTTTTAGGGATGCCACTGGTGTCGCTTTTCTTTTAGAGTTTATAAATGTTCAAAGTGCATTAATTTACCAAGCAGTTTGTCCATTTGATGTATTTGTACTTTCTCCCCTAAACAGACACAGATGACAAACCTATCAACACATGTTTTAAGCTTTTCATATATTTTCAGGTTGATAGCTGAATGTTGTTTGGCACCATTGTTTTTCAGGGAGGAGGAATTAAAAAAATGAAATAACAGCAAACCAAAAATAGTAAGAGAATAAATAGTGTAACATCTGTTGTAAAATGGAATAAAACAGTTTGTAAAAGGGAGAATGTGGAAGTTTAGAAACAAATTCTATTTATTGACACTAACAGCAACCTGAAATGATTATCGCTTTAGTTACTGTTTCACTGTTTCTCTTTGATAACAGTATTATAATTTAATAAAATTGGTTAATTGCTAGATTGTGATCATAAAATTATTGTCTCTCCTTGAGCCTGCACAGAAAATTTTTTCTATGAGATGCAAATTAATATTATTGAAATCAGAATCTAATTTGCCAGCTGCTGGGTAGAATAGTCCTTGGATTCAACTGAAATACTTTTCAGAAGTACTGAAGCTGAATGTAAGTTTCCCGATTTCCATCTCTTCTAGAGTAAGACAAATTTATTACTCTCAAATGAGTTGCCCTGGAGATGTGCCAGAGCAACTGAGAGCATGGAAAATGAGATTTTAAATACATACATCTAGGTATGAAGAAGATAAACCCATTTTTGAAAGTGGAAAAAACATATTGATTAAAATGGCATTCATTCCTTCTCATTGTCAAATTGTCTCTTTAGAGACTAATCAAGGAGAGGAAATGATGATGCACATCAGAAGGGGTTTTTGGTTTCGTACTGTGCCCCTTCCCTTGCATCTTACCTTTACATTAAGTAGTAAAGTACATTTGAGTAGTAATAGTACACGTTTATTCTCTTTTTTATATCATGATTTTGGCACACATGCTTGCAACTCCAAGGGAAAACTGTGAAAGGCTAAACAGGTTGCACTTGAATAAGATTTTATGAGGATCCATTCTGCTGAAGGTTTTCAGACAGATTCAGCATCTGTTACATGGAAAATAATTGTGGGAAGCAAAAGTGTGGAGTTTAATACGACGTCACTATCATACTCACAAGAACAACCTTTTTTAATGTGTATTTGACAGGCAATATAAGAAGATAGGTCTAGACACAACTTTTGCAGTAGTTTGAAATCAAAGTGGAAAAAAAAAAAGGCAGGGAGAAACAGTAATAATGGGAACAACGGGCTGCTTCAGCACCAGTGCTCTCACTGCTCCTGCACAAATCCTACAAAGGAATGCAACCAGGAATTATGTCTCCGATCGATAGCGAGCTTGAGAGTTTCTATTTTAGCTATTACTTTCTAGTTATGGATGTGTTATCTTTGAACCGTTAACAGTGGCATTTAATTTTGAGCAGATTAGCATCCGAAAGGGAGAATTAGATTCACAAATCACATCTTTTTAACTTAAAAAAAAATCACCCTAAAAACCCAGTGACTGAAATAGTTTATATGTATAATATGAAAAATAAGAATCAGCTTGTGGGCAAATATTCTGAGGAGAGTCACATCTGATCTGAGCTCTTCTGGCCAGTGAAATTATACTGGACACTTACACTGTGCAAAAATACTGTGCAGTGGTGAACTAAAACAAAAACCCTCAGATTAGCAATGACTGAGCATATTTTAACAATTTCAGCAAAAAATACACATGCATATGCTGGATCAGAATGCCATTTTTACTGATTTTGTACAGATCTAAACCTATATGAGGAAAACCAGGCTTGTTTAGAGATTTTCACTTTTATTATTTTCATTATGTAATACCATTGCATCATCCTGAAATGCTGAGAGGAGGATTAAAACTAATATAATCATGCCAAGCACTTCTTCTTGTCCTGGTTTCAAGAAAATAAGATGTGTGCTGTATTATACTCTGTCAGTTCCCCTCCACCTTCCGCAGAAAATAAACTTGGGAACCTGCTGGATGATTTAAGAAATAGTAAGTTTGTGCAGTAGATCTGCAGAAGAAACCACCAGAAACTGTATAAAGTATTTCAAGCCATTTGTTTGTCTTTCAGCACCTGAGAAGTTTCACTTGGCTTACTCATATCTCTTTGGTGGAAGGTGTCCAGCTCCCGTCCCCCCAGCAAAGCATCGTGCATAACTTGGCAGGCCGGAAAATGTACTCTGCCTCTTTGTGAGAGAACTGAAAGCAAACTAAAATAGATAGGGTCCTGAAGAACAAAAAGAAGAACTGGGGGAATTGTGAGGGGTATATGTAAGGAGCACTGCTGTAGAGAAGGAAAAGGATTTAAGTAGTTTGGCATAAGGAAAGGAATTATGAAGATGCTCTCGATGTAGTGGACTGCAGTTAAGAAGTCAGTGGCTAGGAGCTGCAAATCCCATTAAAACCCCCAAAATTTTAGTTCTCTCACAGATAATAGTTAAGGAGCTTCTATAGTAGACTTGCTAGAACTCCTTCATTAAAGACTTGCTTAGGTTTTTTTTTTCCTTGCAAATATTCCTAAAGTTTAAAATCAAATACAGAAAATGCAAATCCAAAGCAGAAAACATGCCCACACATCATCATGCTTCCAAAATAAAGCTGGCCTGGATGCTGTTTGGGTGAAAGCACCAGGCAGTACATTGCTAACAATGGCAGCTAGCCATCAGTAATTCTGTGTTCTGAGAGCTAGGGTGCTGATCACAGTGGGACGTCAATGGGACACATCTGTCTCACCGTTGAGAAACAGGCTTCTTGTAAATTACCATATTCTTGAAATGTTTTATAGACTGCATATTAGTCTTGTTATGAATGTGCTGTTTACTTGTCATTCTGCATGGAGAAAATCCTTTAGGAAACAAAACATCTCAGTCACAGAAATATCGTCATGATCAGTACAAATCTCATGTACGTGCCCATGTAACAATACAAGTGTTTGGCCAGACAATTTTTTAAAGATTTTTTTTAGAAACAAATCATAGCGGGTTTGGAAATTTAAAAAAAAAAAATTAGATTATTTGTCTCTTCTAATTTGGTTTCCATTACAGAAAGAGAAGTAAGACTTAGTCATTAGTTTTACCAGCTGAATAGGAATAGCTCAATTAACATCAGCTCCCACTTCTTCAAGTGTGAAACAGCACAACTAAGAGCACTGCCTGAAAATGTCTGGTATGTTAGTAAGAAATGGAGCAACGACTAATTAACAGAAGTTGAACATTCCAATTATTGCATACTAAATTTATTGAAAAATGTGAACGTTTTCGGATTTTAATCCATGGTGACATGATATATTAATATATTTGTAAGTGAAATCCTTAAGGTTGCCTCTCTTTATAAGAGAAGATATTAAACGTATGCTGTACAGTTTTCTTCACCTCTTGTGGAAGCTGAAATTTCTACGGATGATTGCTAGGTTATTCAGTTTTCTACTGTGGGCATATAGCTGACAGAATATTATGTTTTTATCATGTCTCTTGAAGACTGGGGCAAGATCAAGGAGCCCAAACTCTGGAAAAGGCGACTCATTCTTTTCTAGGAAAACCTAAATGGAAGAGAAAATTGTTCAGGAAGAAGATTAGTTGTTAAATGCTGCGAAGGCAGAGGTCGATGTGACTATCTTTTGTGTCTTATAAACTTGTAGTACAGTAGACTGAAGATCAAGAATAGGTGGATCTCAGATCCTTGCTTAACTGAAGTTTGAGGCAAGTGCTATTTCTCTTCCAGTCTAATTAGTTCCTTTTTCCTAAATCCAGCTGGAGACAGCTACCATAAAAATCGGTATAAAGCCCCTTTCCTGAGGATTCAGACTGCCCAAAGAAATAATGATAGTTCTGGGCACTACAATGGCAGCAGAAGCTACAATAGGTGGGTAAATGGATGAGAAATAAGCTTCTCAGTTGTTTAAAGCAGAGGACCTGGATGACATCTCTAACTGAAAAAAATTGCCGAGTGCCTCTGAAGAAGGACTTGTAGGTCTTATGGCATTTTGGACCTCTAAATGCTGTTCATACTTTACCAATCTATTCATTTATGAAAACTGTGTGGGAAAAAAAAGCCAAACTGAAAATCCTTTTCTGAAATATCACCGGTGTATTACTTTCCAGAGGTCCAAGCATATTTAATTTTTTTGCATGTTGTAAAAATGTTGGTTAATCTATTATTGAGGCAATATCCTGGGAAGAACAAAAGCTTTGGGAAATGGTTTTCTTTATTTTTTTTTCCTAATTTATTTTTTTTCCTTGTGTGCTGTTTTACATTTTTGTTAAATATGCAATGGTAAAAAGAAATGCTTGTCATTGATACTTTTTGGTTTCTTTTTTTTTGTAGAGACACAAAAATACTTAATGAAAGTCCTTTTATTATAAATTTTGGTATATCAGTTTAAATTATTACATTTCATGCATATTTTATTATTTGACTAATGTTTTTGGAAGACACGCTCTTCTGAAACAGAGCTTATTTGAACAAGTTATTTTTAAAAACAAATTTAAATGTTAATTAAAAGCTAGTTAGTAGTACTTCCAGAGAAATAATGAATGTATTTCCTCTTTCTGAAGAACCTTTTGACATATAGTAGATTAGTCGGTAGGTTAGAAGGATGGGGAATTACTGCTCTTGGACAAGTTTGCAAAACCCAAAACTTAGTCTTATGACAGTACTCCAATTAATTTTAAAGGATTGTAATCAACTGAATATTCCTATATATTAAAAAAAAAACAAATACATTCTTGAAAAAAATACTTCTTATAATGGTCTTGATACCAAAAATATTTTAATAATATCTACAAAACACGGTTTATGTAATTTTCCCTTTGGAACTTCATTAATGAACTAGAGTGAGGAAGTAAAGCAAAAGAGGTTAATGATCTGACCTGCGCAGACAGCTGTATCCCACAGCATCCTCTAGAAATGGCAAGCTAATTATGTTGATAGCAACTGTCTTTCCTGAGTTCCTCTTTTTTTTTTTTTTTTTTTTTTTTCTACACCTCTTTATTGTCTCTTAAGTTACATTTTGGTTCATGATTTAGGGAGTTTAGAGTTACTTTTTTTTACATATATATGCTCATAAAATGTCTAGAACAGGAGTCTAACAAAGTGCAAACAGTTAATAATACTGACAGAAGTATGCCAGCACCACCAACTAGTGAGGAATGAAACAAATAGCAATTAAAAAGGGGAATGGAACCAAGTTTCAGAGTTCTGTCTACCCATTTCTTCTCTCTCCTGGAGTGAAAAGAAATGAATCTTGCTTACTCTAATAGTCAAAGCTTTGTTAAGAGAATAGGAAATTAAGGCAATGCACTATCTGTCTTTCCTGAGAGAGAGAGAGAAGGCTGATCAACTTTTCTTGAAGCAAGAGAAGTTGTTGGGCAGCCCTCTGAACGGTCTTTCCATCTAATCTGAAGCTAAAAACTGTTTGAAGGTCTTATCAAAGAGAAAAATAAAAAAAAAGTAAGGCCTGTACATGTTCTAAAAGGGTTGGGAGACTTCTGTCCTTCTGAATGAATCCCACCTTATTACTGTGTCAGATGCTGGCTTGTAATTTAGTGCTTGGATGATTGCCTTGATGAGTGACTTCATTTTCCCCTGAAACATATTTTCTTTTTGGCTCCTGCTGTGGCTGCTCAGTTTTCCACTGATATGATTCCCACATAGGAGTCCACATTAATATAGAAAAGAGTGCAGCAGCATTTAGGTTCTGACGTGTTTGTTAGAAGAAGCCTCTTTTCTGGAACATGGCATCCTTGAGCTGCTCCCCAAATTGCTCCCTACCACAGGCTGTTTTGACCCAAGGTGGGTTACATGTGTTACCATACAAAGAATGACCTACCACCTGCTGACCTCTAAAGGGAGAAATCCCGTGCCTCTTCCTCCTCCTCCATGCTGCTCTCCCCCTGACCCTTACATTGAAGTTCTGCTCTCATCTGACTGCATGATCCAGCAGGACTTTAACCCAAGCTAGAAACAAACAAACAAACAAACAAACAACCCCCCCCCCAAAAAAAACAACCAACCAACCAAAACCAAATCCAAAACATCGTTACTTGAGTAGTTGATGAGGTCAGCTGGGTGACACAAGAAGCATGAGGGACTGGGAAAGCCTGCATAGACAAGAGCAGAGGATGAGAGTTACAAATGAGTGGGAAGTTTGTGGTGCACAAAAGATGTTGGGACAAGCTTACATACTCAGAGGTTTTGTAATGGAGTCCACAGCTGATAGAACACTGACGCTGAAAAGCTGATTTAGGAGAAAGGTAAAACAACAAAGAAGGGAGAGAGAGTGCAAAGAGAAGAAGAAAAATCTCCCCAGTGGCCAGCTGGGAGAAGCAGTGACAGGATCACTAGAAGAGCTCTGGGCATTTCTCCAGTGCAGCAGGTGGCAGTGAGGAAGGTGATTTTCCACCTTGTTTTCCCCTAGTGCTGTACACTTTTATCAGGACCTCCTCTACATCTCCCCCCACCTCCAGTTTTTTCTCATTAAATGATGGTGTTAGAGCTGATTGGGATGTGTGAATTAGCTGTCAATGACTGCATTTGTTGCTTGTTAAGCTTGTATGTACACTTATTAAGGGTTAATATTTATTGAATACTTAAATTATGTTACCTACTTGGTTGTTCACTGTGTTTTCGTTCTCTCTAATAAACTAAAATCTATGAAGCAAGATAAAGAGATAAGGGGAATGAGGGGGTCATTCTTAGACCAGTGATAGGTGCATCCTGTGAGAGCCCACTACTACTCAGGCTTGTAGGTGCAAGGTTGTGAGAACAATGTAAGAACAAGAGTATGAGATAAATAAAGGAAAAACAATACTACAGAGGCTCAGAAAACACTGCCTCAACAGTGCAGGTAAGGCTTACAGGGCTGAAAGTAGCAGCCCCACAGCATGACTAAGACTAAGGGACTATAGTACCTAAGGCACCACACATTTGATACTATTTCCCATGTAAATCCACTATACCATATGTTTTCTCTGCTTATATGAGAGTATGTTTTAACAGGCCACATTTCATCTTTTTTGTTTTTTTTTATTTTTAACCGCTAATTGTAGATTTTTGAGAAGTTTTTACCCAAGTCTTTCAGAGTTATCATTATTGCTATAGTAACTTAAGAAAGTTAACTTGTGCTGTTGTATACAATATGTGTAATAACCTTTCTTACTCATATTTACACACATGATGAGGTCTGCAATGGAGTGATCTTCCTAGATCACAGTGTAATCCGTGAGCTCATTCTTCCATTTCATGTACCTTGTTTTGTTAGAATAAAATAAAAACCAACAAAAACAGAAACAAAAAGCTGTATATTTTTTCCCTTTCCTTACAATAATTTCCAGTTAAGGAATTAGTTCTACAGTATCTCACCTAGAGATGTTCTTTGTCCTTTATTTGCAAGAAGGAAAGACATGGGCAGGGTCAGGTGTTTTTAGAGCCTACCTGCACGTACATAATATGGAAGGGTTCTTCTGGATTCTTTCATGGCTTGTTCTCTGATATTATCCAGTTCCTGTGCTTTAATAGAGTGTTCGGTCTAGCTTAGACGTGAAGGAGTTTAGTCCCTCCATGTTCCCCATATGACAAATACAGGTCCTTATACTGAGTAACCTCTTGGAAGAAGTTGTTTCCCACCATTCCTGTGGAAATGAGGCTCCTGACCCTCATACTGAGGTTCAGTAGGCTAAATGAGAGTTTTACACTGCTTCAGTACTGTGGCCACATGAATTGCAAAAGGTTATGAAATAAACAACGGCATTTCTGCTGGTGTATATGACGCAGCAGGTTAAATTCTCCAACTGACTTACAGTCTCTCTGAATTATATTTTACATTCAAAACAGGGTCTAGAACAGCAACGAATTTCCAAAATTATACCATCAGGTTGCATAGGAAATGTGGCAGTATAATAATGTTGTAATTTATAAAACTTCTACTTTTTGTGTTTTCAGTAAGTGTAATTTTTAGAACCTTGCACAGTTTGTGCTAAAAACTTTTGCTGTTTTGGTATTTTTAGTATTTTTCTCTGTGTTTGCTCAGTGTCACTTCTCCTTGATTAGATAGAGGATCAGTCCATGGTGTAAATACCTGTCACCTGGAAAAAAAAGTAGTGTTGACACTGTCTTGCAAGTATAGTGGCAACATTTCTTTTCACATGAGACTATTTTGGACAAGTAGGAGCAATTCAGTCAAAACTCAAACATTTGTATGTTTTGACAAAAAAAAAACTTTCTGACAAGTTACTTTGTTTCCTAAAGACGCTTATTCACTGCTGTACAGTTGATAGATAACATGGGACATTGGAGGTTTGGGTCTTACACTAATTACTGAACACTGTCCTATTGTTCTGATGTGGGTCTCTTTCTGATGTAAGTTTTGGTTTATTCAGGCAGCATTTTGGAGGCAAGGAGTGGGAAGGTTTTGTTGCATGGCAGAATTAAAATAAAATTTCCTATAAAAATGCCAAAGCTTCTTTTGTGCTACTCAGCCTCTTTATTTCCTATTAAAAGAACTAGAAGTTTATCAAAACAAGCAGATGTAAAAAGGGCTAGGTTTCGCATAACTAAGTATCTTCCATCCCTTCATGATTTTGGTGTGTTTTTCTCTTATCTGCGTTAAGTTCTTTGAGGTTCAATTCAGGGATTCTTTTGATAGTAATCTTTTCCTATGCCTGATTTTTTTTCATTGAGACAATACTTAGTCCAAATTACTTTTTTTTTCTTCTAAGGTAACCAAAATCCCGATAATTTTACTGTGTAGTTGTATCTGTACTCCTTACTGTGAGGAAGTTCCAGACGCTTTGAATTTCTTGGACCCTATCTACTTCTTCAGCCAAAATCTGAATTTTTCTCCAGAAAACCATCTTATGGCAATGTTCACCTCAAGTCTTTCAGATTCCCTTAGCAGCTTCTTCCTTGATTATTCAGATATCTTACATAAATCAGTAGATTTAAGCTCAGGTGCTCCTGCTCCAAGCTATACCAATAATTCAGGAAGTCCATAGTCGCTTCCTTATAAGGAATAATAGCTTATATCTGCTTCAGGTATCTACTTTACTTTTCCATTCAGGTTACTCTGCTTCTTTGTTCAGTGGCAACACTGGTTCTTCCACAGTTTTCAGCATTTTTCCTCTGAATTTTTCACGAGATCATTCTCATCTGGCAAACCCACTACAATATGGTTGGTTTTCTTTTGAATACGATAGTTTATTTACATTCTCACTTTTAACCTCCCTCTCATACTCTTACACCCCCATAATATGGGGCTTTTTATGGATCTTGCTCAAGAATACAATGTCAGTGAGCCCTATATTGAGATTCTTTGAATTATTTTGATTCAGAAAAGTTGGGTTTGAGATACACAGTGTAATTCTTTGTTATGGTAAACAATGCAGTATAGAATTCTACCTTTTCTGGAAATTAAATTTCCTGGACACTGTTCATCATTTTCTGAACCATATTTGACATAATTTCTGTCAGTTTGTCAGGACAACATTATTTGAATAGACTTTCTTTTCCACAGCATCATTTTAGATGACTGTTGCTTCTCTCAGAAAACTGCATGCAGAAATTCTTGCAGTTTCCCGAGAACTTGTTTCACTGGAATAGGCACCTGGGAGTCTGCTTCTTCTCCCCATTAAAATTAACTCAAGATTACTCCTTAATTTCAGGGTCTGAGAGAGGAGAATATAAGCTGCAAAGACTCAAAGTCATTACTTTTAGCCATAGAGTCCTGGCACCTTAATATTTAAGTATAATAATTATAGAGAGAAGTCAACACAGTAAAAGTCACCACAAGCTGGCATGAAGTTGTCATGGGGGTCATAGAGGACTGTTAAAGTGACAGTGAACCACCCAGAAACAATGTTTATGTGCTAGCATACATGAAAAGCAGATTTGAGTAGCAACTTCAGAGTAGTATAGCACTCGTATGAAATTATGGATGTTTCTTATTCAGATGATATAATAGTAAGGTGATATTTGGACAGCTGGTGGTTTTGACATGAGAAAGGTATAGATATTATTTGGGTATCATGCATGTGGACATGAAAATCGTATGCAAAAGCTGTGTGCTGCTACTATGTGCGGGACCAGATGCATCTGTGATAGTGATGAGTGAAAAACAGGATGATGCAAGTGCTGCACTGGGCAGATGCTGCTGAGGAATGATGACTACTGTCCCTTTTGCCTTCCCATTAAATCCAGACCTGGGTCTGGGTCTGTTTTGAGGATAGATAATTTTGTTCAGGTGAGGAACAGTGGCATGAGATGCCCCACTGTTGCCAGAGGAGAGTTAGAACATTTATGACTCCTGCCTCACTGGAGTCTCTAGCATCCAGAAGGCACTTCCTGTTCTCAGTTTCTTCCATGACCACTTCCAGGGCTGCGAGTGTAATTTGTTCTCCTTTATTCTTTTTGCCAATAGTGGCTGAAAGGTCCTTGTGCTCAGCATGTGGACAGTAAATAACTTCAACTGGCCTTTCATGGTAGAATAAAGGGGAAAGACCATGAAACTTTTCCACTCTCTTTGTGCTTGGATCCCTTTGTATTTACATGTTTAAAATATTTTCTTTATGTACTTACCAATAACTTTATTTTGTATATAAAATCTGCTCTACCACAGTGTTGTTTTTTTTTTTTTTCTTCCCGTGGTCACTTCCAAAGAGTAAACAAATTTCCACACAATCCACTAATTTCAAGTGATAAGATGAAACTTTCTCAATAGTAGGTAAATAGTTCTTCAACCCTAAATCATCACATTGTAGAGAAATCCAGTTCCTTATTTCCAGTATAGCTGGCATCAGGATATTTCCAAGCCCCTGAGCTAACATAGTCATAAGAAGGAGCACTAGATTTCAAGGAGGCAGGAACAAGTTCTTTCAAAGGCATTTCACACTAGGTTCAAAATGTCTAGCCTAAGTTCTTTCCCTCATAGTGAGCAGGAATAACAGCTCGTTACTGTCTTTCCTGGATTCTTCCACTAGGTCTGTCAGCAACATCCATAACATCTGGCTGCTCTGATGTGTTGCAACATCAGTAGCAGTATGTATGTTGAGGACAAGTATCTGAAGGGCTACCCACTGCAGTAGTATTATAAACAGGTTCATCAGGCATGATATTTAGTAAAGGTATGTGTAGGACACTAAAACCATCAAATATTACTCAACGATGAGTCTGGTATGTCTGGAAATTGAGCATCAATTGCAAGCAGATGACATAGAGCTTAAAACGGCTGTAAACAAGCCAGCTTTCAGCTACTTGTTTCATGCCTATTTCAGACAAGTGATAAAGGAAGGTATGGACAGGATCACATTGGTAAATATTTGAGAAGGATGTAGCTCTTGTCTTTGAAAATATTTCTTGTCAGGAGGACTGTTCATCTGCAAACCTTCCTCTCAGTTGAACACTCAAAACCAAGTTATGATCCCAGGCTCTTAAGTCATTAGGCTACATAATTTGAGTGTGTGAGAACTCAGTGTGTTAGTTTGACTTATAGCAATTCCACTTCTACCATTCCAGGTGAATTTTAAAACAACAGAACAACCTGAAAAAAACAGCAAATTAAATATACTTGGGTTACACAAATGGCCCTTCTGCCTAGTGGATGAACTTGAATTTTCCATTTATTTTATTGGAGAAGCTGCAAAACATGCTTCCTTTGGAGGCAGAAATCTGAGCACTCTGCTCTCCTGTGGGCATCCACAGAAAACACCAGACAGCAGCTGAACTCCCTTGTCAGGGGTGGAGGGTTCAGTTCTGCCAGGTAAACAAGCACCTTCAATTCCCATTGAGAAACTCCTGCATGACACTGCATGTTGTTACAACGTGCGGGCAACTCACTAGTTGCAGTGTCTCTTCACTGCTTCTTTCATCTTCTTTCATGTCTTCTTTCGCCTGTCTTTTCCATTAGCAAGTGCTGCGTCACTTGCAGCATTTGGACCAATATAAAACTGCACACTAATGTGCAGATATTTGAGAACTGCAATATAGCGTTTTTATTAATGTCAGCACTGTGTGCTGGCTGTCACTACGCGATCAATAGCAAAAAATCAAGCTGGTCAAATAGAACATAATAGTTTTTTACAGAAAAATTAAATTTTGTCAAAATCAACACAGCTTAAGGGTGGTAAAATAAATATTTCATTTCAACCTTGATTCAACTTCAACTGTTGTATTTAAATTTTTGCATCCAACGTATGTGCAATGTAAAGTTGTAATTCCAGGTAAATATCAAGAAAAAAGTAAAAAGACATATCTTCAACCAGTTAACATTTCCTTCTGAGGAAAAGGTGTAGATGTCTGCTTCTGCTAGTGGAGTGTAATTTTGAAGACCTTTAAAGCCATCTCTTCTAACAGTTCTTCTCCTTTGTTATAGTTCACCCATTACAGTTGTACTGGTTGTTTATTTGAAAGGTGCTCTTTGATGATAAATGAACATTAACAGCATTGCTACTATTTGAATAAAGACTTTTCCGTCCTTATACTTTGGAGTTCAGGTAGATGCAAATTAGACTGGGAATAGAAAAGATTCTAATCTTCTAATCTAAGAGATTTCTAATGGAGAAGCAATTATTTTTTCTTTTTTTTTTCTTTTTTTTCTTTTTTTTTCTCTCTTGGATCCCAGAAGCCCTTTTCAACGTGAGGGTTATTTTTGGTTTTGTTTTTTGATTTTATTTCCCTCTGATACTGTCTGGCTTTTTGGTCTGCTTTGTTCTAGGAATAGATACTTTATTTGGTTGTGAAGAAAGCTGCACTCATTATTTTAGTATTGACCTGGTGCACTAACGGCACTGAAGGCTGGGTTCAAGATCATTAAATACTGAGTCTCTTAAATGGCTTGTGATCTGTGTTTATCAATAAGACTAGGAGATGATTTAGCATCCAGATGCCCAAGTTTTGCTTGGACATCTCTATGCTGAACTGCATTGCAGATTAACTCTTTTTGTAGCTATAAATATTGTACACAGTAAAGCATTTTCACTGTCAGACTAAATAGTACTGTAAATGCAAAGTGAAAAGTTGATCTCTTAGCTGCTGAATTCTGAATTTTTCCACATAATGGGAATTATTTTTGGCAATGCAGGTTAAGTGGGGGCTATGGCAGCTCACCCTTGAGCTGAGTCCATAGAACTTGGTGCTTCAAGTACTGTTTTGTACTCTGAATTTGTAACTGTTACTTGATTTTAAGAATACATTTCCCTGTAACATCAGCCTTTATTTGAAATGACTTGGTCAATTAAATCAATTATACAGTTTACAGTGATGGTTCCTTTGTTCATCAGTCCATACTTGTAGTTTATTATGCAATTGTTCTACCTTTTACTAACTACTCTATATTCGCTGGAATATACAATATATTTTAGTGAAGAGTGGGAAGAGGTGCCAGTACAATCAACTTACTTTCTTTCTGACTCACCTAGATCTGGACAAATCTTAACCTCACATTAGTGACCCAGTTAACTGTACTGAGATTTTCAAAAGGAACTTTAATATTTGAAGTGTATGCATTATAAAATAATTTTAGTCTCAGTTACATTCAAAGGATAGTGGTTGGTGAATGAGCTTAAACTCTAATTAAACTCGCATCTAAATGTGCTGACATAAAGCTAAATGTTTTTATATGCCATTTTAATCATCCACTTAGGTAATCTTAACTGTTAATGTGGTCATGTTCTCTGTAACAGTAATTTGTGTGAACTTGAAATGAGACTTCTCTTGTTAAGTTGCCCATGTAGGAACTGTGGAATCAAACCTAAATGTAGTAGATTCTTTCATCTAGAAGAATTATGGACTGTTCTCCATTTGATAGAGTATCTACATGAGTCACTTGCTCAACTAATGCAGCTTCTTTGATTGCTAGGGAGTTTTTTTTTCTTTTGTAGGTTTTTTTTCTTCCTTTTAATTTCATAACTAATTTAATATTTAAATTAGAATGGTGGTTGGCTGCACTCAGTTGCACAAGAAATCAGATAGATGTTCTTTTCACTGATAAAGATGAAGACTTGCAGAAACCATCTGGACTTTGATTGAAAAGAACCGTTACAAGAACTGGGAAGCACAACGGTGAGATTTATAGCAGACATATCTACATTATTAAAGCAAAAACCCCTTTGTCATTTTTCACTAAATAAGATGACAGTAAAATTTATCAAGGGAGTGCTGAGTTTAATTGTAACATGGTCTCATTACAAACAGTCAGATAAATTGTGTGCATTAATTATGAAGCAGAGAATTACATAGTAGCCTTTGCCTTTAATTATCTCAATTGTAAAACTCTGTCATGGAATGTTTAACGAATCTGTCTCTCTGTATCAGATGGCACGTGATATAAATTTGTTCTGTTTCTTAGGTTATAATTTTTGGGTGTCAGGTCATTGAAACAAGGCAATGTTGTGTAAACCTGTGATTGAAGGTGTAGTTAGCATGGTTCTGGTTTAGCTTGCTTCATTGTCTCCAAGTTTATGCTATGTGTCTGGCAGAGGTTTCCAGAAAGCATGCATCTTCTGTTGATCAGTGTTTTATCCACTCCAATATGTCCTGCTTCCAAAGCAGATGCAGGCATGCAAGCTTCTAAAATTCTTCCTTTGAACTTCCACATGAAAAAGTCATTTGAATTTCATAGAAAATTAACATAAAGGAAAAGAAGCATAGTTGAAACAAATCAGCTTTTAAATTGTGTTGAATAGTTGTGAAATACCTCTGCCAGTCATTTATTTTTGCTGACTTACGGCTAAAGAAAAACTTAGTGAATATTATTGAATATTTTTGTGCCTATGCTTCTTGTCCTATCTTTAACAGAAGCACTTTTAAACGCAGGCTCAAACATACAATCAAATATTTTTATCCAAGAAAATACACAAATATTTTTTTTTCACAGACTTTTCTAGTAAATTATTCTAAATAAAATGTCATTCTTCCTACTCTGGGGTTTAAGATCTAGCTAACTATCACTGAAGATCATGGAATTAAATGCTGGGCTTGTTATTTGTGTCAAACTGAAGCCTGAAGAGATAAACTTCACCCTCATTTCACATTTTTTTTGAAATATTTTATAATGCTTTATGTACACTAGGAATAGCAAATGATATTAAAGATTCCAAGCTATGAAACAAATTGCAGAAGTAAATAACCTTTAAACTAGACGATTTTAAGATATGTTTGAAGAAAAATTCTGCTTTGTAGTAAGTAAATGTTAATTATCACTTAATAAATATTACTGAAGGATTTGATGAAACACAGATGATTATTGAACAAAATTATGTTGCTTGATCATTAAATATTGCAAGGAATTTTTTCAATAAATTATTTAAATATTTCCTCATTCTACTGGTTTGGGTTTACAGGTGCGTCTTTTGTAATTTGATTTGAACTTCAAGCTCAAGAAAAACAGAAAATATAATTCTCATTAATTTTTCCTGAAGCTGATGCTTTACTGTTGTGCTCAAAAAGTTCAGCAAAATTAGGCTCACAGACCTTATCAGACATCCACTGACGTTAAAGGAAAGATTGCCTCTTATTCTCATGTGCACTGGATTGGGCTTTTAGAAGTAAATTGTTTTCTGCTATGAATGATGAAGTAACCAAAAATATTCTGGGTTTATTTTGATGTAAATGACAGCAGAGTTTGGCCATCTTAAATTTTTCATAAAATCATCATATGCTTGGTGAGCTCCAGTGTATTCCTGTTCATAATGATATTCAAACACTCCTGCACATCCTCTCTACCCTTTCTGTCCTTTCAGTGTTCCACATTCTGCTTCATGAAATTCACAACAATTAGAATTTAAAAAAAAGTCTTTGTATCACATAACTATATCTTAAACAACAAGAAACCTAGGAGTAAATTAATTTGATAGCTACAGATGCATTTGGGATGTATGATCTGCAGATTTTACACTATAACACTGTCATTAAGCTGCAGTGCAAGAGTATGATTTTAATTCTTTTGGCAGTGTGGGGATTTAGTTTTGTGTTGACAGGGGGAGCAGCATGTCAGTGCATGAATGGTAATGATGCTTATTCCCTAGTTAGGCAAATAAAAATGACAGGCCAAGTCAAGCACTGCACTGAACCAGAACACAGTTTTAAATCGCGTTATTTGGTAAGTGAGAAAAGCCTATTTTAATATAACAATCATTTATTGAAAGACTTAGAGTTAAGCAAAAGGTGAGTAACTGAAGCAAAGTCTTAAGAGTAAATTAATCATTTAGTAAACCTCAATGTTGTCTTTAAAATACTGAAATCTTAACAGTATCAGCTATACTATTTTATCCTTTGGATAAATAAAGAGTAACGCAGACAAAGTTGTTGGAATTTCATGGATATAGAACTGGTGTCACAGTTAAGGCTGAAACAGAACAGTTTTTCCTCTATTTTAGTTTATGAATTCTATCCTTCCCTTCCCAATTCATGAATAATATATCCCTGTATGGGGATTAGGCATATCAACCTGAGTTTTCCATTAAAATAGTTAAATTCTTGTCTTTAAATTTATGAATATTTATCAAGGGATTCTGGGTTAGTTAATAGTATTTTCCCTTAATACATACACATGAATCCACATGCACATAATTCTGAAAAATTAGAGGTATCTGTCTTGGGGCTAGACTACTCCTAAGCTCCTGCCAACAAACTGTGAGGTGAACATTCGTTAATAAACAACAGGCAAAATATAGTCTTTCCTCCCTGAATATGAAATGTAGGCAGGTTCCTCTTATAAAAGTTTGTTTGGTGTTTTTTTTTTTACTTCAAGAAAAGGAAACACAGGCAAAAAAACTGTATGAGAACTTCAGCTGTTATCTGGAAAAGGTCTCCGTGCTAATTTAAAAGGATAATAAGGTGCTAGAGCTGTTGATCTAAGCTGGAGTTGAGAGTCTAAGGCACAAAACTTTCAAAGACACTCTAGCAAAGGATGGAAATTCTAGGCATATCAGGGATAAGAAGGTC
>NW_010119384.1:33499-45161 GCF_000699245.1 Pterocles gutturalis | reverse complement strand
AAAATATAAATATAATAAATCAAAATAAGGTTCTTGGGAAAGTAGGACAAAGGATTGCAGCAGGCATTTTAAAGGACTGGACGAGGCTTTGCCATGCACATCAGTAAACAGAGGAGGCTGAACATCTGCTGATGGTGCTCAAGTTGCTGTTGTGACAACAGAGAAACCTCTCCTCATTGTCCCTGGACCTTGCTGCCGCACTCACACTGAACTCCAGGCAATCATATGTTGTCCTTCACAAACGTTTAGTTGCACTTCCCTTAAAGGCCAGCTGCCCCAACTGTAAAACTAACAAGCGAATGCTTTTCATGAATTAATGAACAATATACCCCTCCTTATCGAACTGCACAGGCAAGTGCCCAACTACACCAGCACCAGCTGGGAAGTATTAGGTCACCTGGGCCGAAGGAGCAAAGATTAACTGAGGAGCTACAGGTGTCGGTGAACAACTCACACTTCTTTCTTCTTTGTTGAATTGTATTGTAGATGTTCTCATATTTACCATATATAATTAACTGTAAATAATTTAGGAGATGAAAGCACAGCATCTAAATGGGCAAGGTGGATGCAGGTGGGAAAGGCGAGGGCAGCAGGGGAGCTGAACTGCCCAGCAGAAAGATGATACTAGAGGGTAACAGCAGAGCCAGGATCCTGAGCCCTGAGCATCATGACATCCAGTCTCGGGTACACCACTTCCAAAGTCCTCGGCAGAGGTAGCTTTAGGTCTGTCAGTGATGTCTCTGTGTCACCCGCTGTGAGGCTCTGTCTCAGAGCACGGGGTTAATTGCTGGGCATGTCAAATGAGAAGGGCTAATGATGAGCTCAGAGAAATTTCAGTATTGCTAGTGAGCTGTCTGATTACTTGGGTAATAATACACTGTGGGTGTAAAACACTCCAATGCAATCATCATTTTTTTTCAGGGGATTAATCTTTTATGTATATTTCTGTACAAACACACGCACAGAGATACATTTTCTTATTCTAACAATGCTGGGACATGAAAAAAGGAGCCTCGTACTTCTTGTCAGTGCTAACCTGCCAAGATGCCACATCAGCAGCACTAGAAGTGAAAGCCCCCCCTCCCCCCGCCAAAATGTGTTTTACCTCTTTGTTAGCGCTGACTTGATACTTATCTCCCTTCCTATTATCCAAAACTTATACATGGCTGATACCTCTAGGTCATGCGTGTCTAGAAGTTTCCTGAATTTTTCAGCACTTTTAAGGATTATTTTTTTGACACATTCTTATAAGCAGTAATTTTTGTTCTAACTGCAGCTCCTTTTTATTTTCACTCTGTGACCCACAGAGGGAAAGAAGTATCCATCTCCAGAGCCACCTCCTCATCTGGAACTGTTATCTGACTGCTAATGAGATAACTGGGCATATCAACAATTGCAATTATTCCTACAGAATTTTTTGTGCAACTAGAGATTCAGTCTTTCAACTTTATTGCTTTAAATATAAGTAAAGAAATAAAACATTTTTCAAGGTAACATCTGGAACTATGAATAATATCACAAATGTGTCCACCACAAACACACAAGTGTAGATTCTTATAATCCACTTCAAAATTAATTTATTTTTCTCTCATATTAAATACCATTGTTTGCTACTGAGAGTGCAAAAATACCATTTTGCTTTACCTATTCTGTTTCAATTAGAAAACTGTATTTTTTTTTCATTTTTACATTACTGCATTTCTCAGATTTAATTTATTGCCATGTAATTGCCCAACATTTAAAAATAGACTGGCACTCAGTCCCAGAACGTATCACAGAGGAGTCTTAACCAGCAGGAGATGTCTGTTTAAACCCTACTTTCCGTTATTACAGCTACAGCAGGAGAACTACAGAAAGATTTACCTTAAAATTAAAACTCTGGAGGGTGTTAAGACTACTAAAGAGTGGCTTTCTAAAGAAAAAGGAAAATTCCAACAGTCACTAATAAATCTGTGAATCTGTTCTATGTGCAATGCCTTCCCGCAATCGTACAGAGAAGATTTAGGGATTTCATTTAAACCATGACACTCTGATCATGGAGACGTGGATAATTTTCTAGCACCTTAAGACAGACCTGTATTTTAAACACCTTTATTTTCAAACAGAATCAAAATTATTCAGTAGCCTGTGGTGGCTACCTTCTGTCTTAAGTAGCACATATTCCTAAAGCTGCTCAGATGCTTTAAGCATCTACTCAGGAGGCCCCAGTGACTCTGAAGAAGCTGCAAATAATGTGCCTGCTACCAGCCTTCATTTTGTCAGTGAATTCTGAAAGGATTTTGTATCTGGAGTACTTTAGGTACAGCAAAGACTCTGTTTCTTTAGTGTTATACCCCTATCAGGACTGTGATAACTACTGGCTTCCTTCTCAGAGAAAGAGACCTTGGAAAAGCCTATATAAGACTGTCGGGATTTGCCAGGAGTGCTTTGTGTAGTTCCTCAAAGATCCAGCAGAGCATGCAGGATAAGGCTTGTTCTCCTGGGAAAGCTAGGAAAGACCTCACTTTGCACTGCATGCTGGTTGTGGTGTTTTCTTTATTAAAATTACATTCATTTTTATTACTAGAAAGCCACCAAGTAAAGGGACAAAGGTGAAGCTGCCCCATTGCAGTAAGTACTGATATACAGTTTGAAGCGTAGGAGTTAGCGCATTGATAATACAAATTAATAACTATTATCAATAATAGTAAAATCTGTGGTATTTCTCCATGACATTACATTACACTGTCTAGCCAAGAGTGCAAAATATTGCTAGAACTGAACCAGAATGCTGTAAAGATGGTGAAAAGCCACCTGCACCTCCCAATGTGCATAAAGATGATGATCTGCTGTTATATTAGCATTTAATTCTCTTGGGAAAATCATGCATCTATCATGGTTTTTTTCATACATGAAAACTGAAAGTTTTTTGATTTAGTCCTAAAGCTGGCATTGCCTTTCTCACATGCAGACCCTGTCCCCTTCACTAGCACCGGTTCTGGCCAACCTGAACATACATTATTGCCGCCGGCAGGAAATCAGGATATACAGTTTTATGCACAACCACACATGGGATGACCGGTGTAACCTAACAAAACTTTGCAAACAAAAAGGTACTGCGGTGTATAGTTAATGAACTTCTGTTGTGACAACCTCTATTTAAACAAAGGTTTTCTTCCTTTAGCTGTAGTTCCTCTGGTTATTTGGAGGAGTGTCCCTTTCTTCTTTAAGCATTCACCTCTTCCTTTGCAGTGGCTGGAAAGCTTTTGTTGAAACAATTTCTGTGTGAGAAATGCCATTGAACTAAAGCCATTTTCCTAAACACATAATAACCATTTTCTACACTCTTGTGTTAGGGGGAAAAAAAAGAATTATTTGCACTACTTCCAGGCATTCATTTGTTCATCTCTTTTGGAGCATGGATTTTAAACTTTTAGGAATAGGGCCCCATTATGTACATTGTAAGGATACAGTGGAGGAAAAAGGTTTACTAGAAATTTTCCCACTGTCAGTGGATGGACTGTGTCAGCAATACCTTATTTCTTGCATTTATGAGGAAATAATAAATATATGTGCTTTCTTTGTTCTTAAAAAGATATGATTAATTGATCTCTTATAGTAGAGAGGAAAACATATGCAACAATGCACAGATTTAATTTCTATCATCTTGCTTTCAGGAGAATTTTCTGCATCATGTGTTGCTTCTTTAGAAATCTCCTGTAGCATATCCATGCATTCAAGCTGCTGAAAGCTTGGCTTGGATCTGGTTTTTGCTATAAAATCCCCATTGTACACCATGACTTTTAAGTCTTTGAGACTGTGCGTGCAAAACAGCTGGGCAGTCTTAAGGAGGTTTAAGGGCTTTAGATTTAATACTGGACTGTATGCCCCAGTGGACTTGGGAATGACAAATGCTGAGCCCAGGCAGTCCCGCAGAGCCTTCCGCTGGCACGTGCTCTGAAGCCCCATACTCCAGGCTTTCCCTTATCTCCCACCCTATGGCCAGTATGGTACTCGAGAAAGGGAATTTTTGGCATTGGAAAAAAACTTGGAAATATCATTTTTTCCTCCTCTGACACCTTCTAAAAAAAAAAAAAAAAAAAAAAATAAATCTTTCCTAAATATGACACGAAGCCAAAGCCTTAGCCTTCTTGATGCTGTCAGTGAGTGGGGAGGCAGGGAAAACACTTGTATTGATTACAGAAGGTTAACCCCCAAAGGACTGTGAAAATGTTTTTTTTCACACCGCTTGAAGAAAAATGGTGTGGGCTTCAGAGATCCTGAAATATTGTTTTGAAGTTGTAAGCCATGTCTAACAGCTTTAGTAATATTGCTGTGTAAAGTTGGAGCTGCAGAAGTTATCCGATGTGTACCTACCACGTGTACATAGGAAAGTATATGAAGTAGGCCTTATGCTATTCAAAAGACTATCTGCTTTTATCAGTTGATTAGATAGAAGTAATAAAAAAAAATCTTATAAAAATGTGGACAGTCTCCTTGTGGAAACAAAGTGGTTTGATATATTGCATTTGTTCACATACTTTCTATCTACGATAGGGTTGCAGTATATATTTTGCCTCTCAAAGTGCGCACAGCTTTTTATCTAACAGTGTCTGGAAAAGCTACACGGAAAGTATCACAGGCTTCTGAAGTTCTGTTCAATGTTTTCCAATATCATGTGTAAAAAATGTTCTTGTCTGATACTGGAAGTGATCCCTATCAGTTCTACTTCATAAAACTCCCAGAGCTTTCATTTTCACACACCTTCACATTCTTCACAACCAGCAGTGTTGATATGACGTATAGCAGCCTATCTCTAGGATGACTGCAGAAAATAAGTACTACTAAAAATATCATGAAGATTGATCCTTTTTTTTCCAGGCCAGTAATCTATGCTCAAATGATTAGATAGTTCCTCTGGGCATAAACACAAATAGCAAAAAAGCTGCTTTTGAGAAGCAATGTAGAACATTCTGGACAAGCACTGAATTTTGGGGAGAGTTGGACAAACCTTGACCCAGATTTATACACATTAAATCACTCTCTCCTATGTGAAAAGAGGGGAAGATCAGAACATCTGTGGTCACCTAGTCTACTGAGGGTTTTCTCTGGCCAGTTTGCAATGAACTGGGTTTCTTGCTACCTGAGTGGGCAAGTGGTGGCTTGTGACGCAGACTCCACTGGCACCGCTATGAACATGTTTGCAAGCTTATCCTTCAGTGTAATGCACTGTCATTATGCATCACATGAGCTGGTCAGATATGTAATAACAGATCAATAAGCCTACATGCAGTAGCCTGGATTTGGCAGTTTATGTGAACCACTGTACCCACGCAGGGGTAAAAAAAAAAAAAAAAAAAAAAGCACCCCTGCTTGCTAGTGTGAAGACATCTGCAAGTTTGGAACGGAACTATTATGAGCATTTCTATTTCATCCTCTTGACTGGGCTTTTCAGATATGCAGAGAAGTGGCTAAGCCACCTGAACTACCGCATGTCTGAAAACCGGCAGAGGAGAAAAGAAAGAGCCTGGAGAGGAGCTCAGAGGTGAGTTACTTCCAACAGTTCCTCAGCAACATTTAATACCACCTTGTTTCTCACAGCAGTTTTACTCACTTACATGCACCAACAGATATCACCCCCTGAAAAAGCAAAAGGCTCACACGGAGTACTTGACTTCTACCCCTCAAGAAAAATACTTGTTCTTTCCATTCAACCAAATGCCCCCAAGTCCCAGGAAACCTAATGCCCTTCTTCATTTTACAGTAGGTCTTGGTAGCAGATGCAATGGACATCTTACTGTGCACCTCTTCAAGAAGACAAGAAATTTCCATTAGACACTGGAGATGGAGGAGTGCTGGATCAAGAGGATCAGGGTGCAGAGGTGGAGGAGACGGAGGGGTGAGCGGCTTCCCAGGGAGCAGTGCCAGGCTTCTGGTTTGTTGTTGTTTTTTTTTTTTTTCTCTGAAGAGGGTGAATACAGCAGCGATGCTTTGAGGAAGGCAGAGCATGAGATTAGTGGATTTAGGGCAGACCAACAGAAGCAAAAACTGTGGAGATGGACCTTTGCTTAAAATATTGGCAGCATCTTGCTTTGGCTTACACTCGCTTTATTAAATATTGGCTTTCAGTAACAAGATGTAGCAGTTTGATAATTTTGGTTTGGTAATAGACCATATAGCATCAATAAAAGGTAGTGATGGGGGGGAAAACCCATTCCTCCCAAAGCTAAAGTGTTCCAAGCTAATGAAAACTGCGACAGAGTCATACCACCATAGGGGTTCTGATTACATCTGTTGATACAAGATTGATTTTTCTTGGCCCACGGTCAACTGCCATCTCTGCAAACGGTTCACAGCAATACAGCCCATGGGGAGTTATTTTAGAGCCGTTGACCTAGGCGGCACTGTTTGGTTTACTGTTTGCTCGTGAATGCTCCCAGACATTTTGGTGCCTGTGTAAGTACGGGGCTTGCCAACAGCAGCCAATGCAGGTCATAAAACACTGTAACAGAGGATTTCCATTTCAGCTGTGACTCTGTCCTGAATTCATGGCGGCTGCCTCTGAAGCACTATACTTAAGGGTGTTTATGATTCAGAAGAAAATTCCAGCCCATACAGTAGCTGCAGCTTTTATCTCTTTGCCTTTGATCTCCTCTGTATTCTCTTAAATATAATTAAACCTGTCACATCATTTCCTCCCTTCTCGCTTTCTCTCCGAAACAAAACATTTATGCACAAATTAGGAACTTTAAACAAAGACAGTTCCAATGAGTAGTAAAATAAATTTGGGACACTTCAGCTCCACCTCATATATCAATTTCCAGCAAAATTCCATCCTGACTAACTCCTGAACCAGAAGCTTTTATTTCATTTTTCCTAGCACGGTATATTTTATTGCAATTTCTCTTAACATCTGCCATTGCTAACCTGGAATTGGGAGTGTGAACATAAATATCCTTCTTATAACACAGCATTCAATGAATTTGACAATGCTGGCAGCCAACCAAAGCACAAGTCTCACTGACAAACTCCACAAACTCCATCTTGTGGTTTGGCCCATTGATTAAAATAATGAAAAAAATTGCAAGGAAACCTTAAATTCATTGAAATTTTCAAGAAAGCTGTGCATTATTATGAAGTTTTAAGACAGAATGAGAAGAGTAGGGCTGAGCTTACCCCCTTAAACAACTTCATGCAAGCTCAATGTCCGAAGTGATACAAAGTGCACAAATATCACTCTGACCCATTTGTTTTATTCCTTACTGTGTGTGCCCTTTTGCACCACACAAAGAAACAAAAACCAAGCCACTTTTCAAAGCTGTTTTGCATCGGCCTGTTAAAATCTGAATTCAGACCTCTGAACTTTTGTATCTCCAGCAAGGATTTTCCACTTTACACTATTGTGTTAGGAGAGACACCTGGTATAATTAGCTCAACTCAACCTATTGGATTACATGAAAGGGATGAATGACATGAAAGCCTGATGCATTACACAGACTGATGAAACCACTGAGTGTGCTGTGCTGAGTTTCGTTAAAAGTGTGTTTGCTTTACAGAAGTGATGGCTTGCTCAGAAAGACAGAAGCTAGGCTGCTCGTGGTTTACACCATAACAGATGAATCAAAAAATGGGATACTCATTGGGCTGTACTTTATCTTGCCAGAACATGTGAAGAGTTTCTTTAAAATCTACCTGAACAGGGTGTTGCCAAAGTACGAGCCCCAGTCCAGGTGACCAGAGCCAGGTTATTGTTTAACAGCAGTCCAGTGACAAGTCTAGAAATAAGAGATCCTTGATTAAATTAGTTGGTCCATGAGAAGATTACTAAATGATCCATTCACATTTATGAATACTTACAGGGGAAAAAAAAAAAAAAGACAACAGACGTTTCTTAAAGCTAATAAAAAAAGACGCTGCAAGATGTTGCCAGTGGATGGGAACAGAAGCTACATAAATTTCAGTTATTTTGATTGATGTGATTTTTTTCACCTTTAATGCAAGTCTTATGACTTAGGGATTTTTTCATAAAGCCTCCATCTGCTGTAATTATATAATTCCTAACATCTCTGCTTCCACTAAAAAAAAATTCTATCTCTCAATGGCTGCACACAAAACACATTTAAACTATGAACACTGAAGTGTTAAGTACCAGAAGAGTGAAAAGATGTCCACACCTTTTTCATGCGTGATGTTGGCAATGGGGAAGTGAAGCTGGGAATGAAATGCACAACAGTTTTAAATGAACATAGGAGGTACATAAGAACAGATTATACAGATGGGTTGCCCCATTACTTGGAGTCTTTAATTGGCATGAATATCTGGAATGAAAAAAAATAAGTTAATTCAAACTTTTGGACATGAAAATACTAAAGGTGCTTTGGCCTGTGTTGTGCAAAAAGTGGAGTTAGATGCCTGTCATGGTTCTTTCTTAACTTTAAAAAAAACCTCCGCACCATATGAGTGCCAGCCCCCTGTCCTACTCGCAATGCATCCTGGAGAGATACTCTGTCAGCCTCACACTGCAAATACCCCGCAATACCCATCTGGTCTGCTCTCAGAAGAGATTTGTCAACTTTTAGCCACAGATATTTGATACTGCTATTTAATAAAAGCTAAGAAAAGAAAAGCTAAGAAAAAAAAGCTAAGAAAAGTGAAAAGAAGCGAAGCAAAGAGAAGAGGAGAGGAGAGGAGAGGAGAGGAGAGGAGAGGAGAGAACTAGATGATCAGACTGAAAGGATAAATAAACAAAACAGAAGCCCAGCAACCCTGGCAATGTGTGACTACTCTGAGTCAGTGTTTTACAGATAAATGAAGGTTACACAAGTGAACATGCAGAAGTCTTAAAGACAGCACATTCTCTTTTTGGGGGAAAGAAAATAGAAAAAAAGAGACATAATCCAGTCCTATTATCATGTGCTGTATAAGGTTGTTTTTCGGTCATAAGACAGCACCTTCTCTTTTTGGGGGAAAGAAAACAGAAAAAAAGAGACACAATCCAGTCCTATTATCATGTGTTGTATAAGGTTGTTTTTCGGTCGTACCAGGCATTATCTGATGTAACAAGTTTTGTCAGCAGCTTGATGTGACAGCACAACACAGCTCAACAGAACCTCAAAGGAGGTGACTGTTTCAGGTGTGTGTTGTTTAGAAACACAGTCTTTTCCCGGGTTCCAGTCTTTGAAATAATGCCAGGCTGGAGCAGACTCACATTGCTGGAAGATGCAGATGTTTTTGACATGCTGACAAGAAGATGTTCCTTCTAGACACGCTCTGTAAAGCATGTGTGACTGTCACATGTGTCTCATTAAATGAACTGACATGCTGAGGTAGCAGCACAGGTTGTTATTGATAGAGTCCTTCTTTTTCAGGTATATACATCAGATAGTGCCAAATACTATGCAGGACTATCCATAGTTTTAAAAGCTTTAAATTTGTGCACTGAATATATTCATTTTGGAGAGAGAACTGAAAAGGTGAAGCATAATAAATACAGAAAAAAGGAGATGAGCTATTTGTGAATGCCACCTTAAGGCTCTGTTTTGCAGACCACTCCCCATTCATTACATCAATAAATGTCCCATCTAAACTGAAGTCTTCTTCAAGCCACACTGCCCAAGCTGCAGAATGCAAACGCAGTGACTGGGAGAAGGAAGAACTGACAGCTGTAGGAGAAGTTTGGGTTCGAGATCAGGTTCAAGAACCTGAAGGTGCACAGGTCCATGGGACCTGATGAGATACATCCACGGGTCCTGAGGGAACTGGTGGATGAAGTTGCCAAACTGCTAGGCTCCAAGGAGACCTAATAGCAGCCTTCCCGTACCTAAAGGGGGCCTAGAGGAGAGATGGGGAGACACTCTTTATCAGGGAGTATAGGGAGAGTGCAAGGGTAGCAGTTATTAGCTGAAAGAAGGCAGATTTAGACTAGACATTAGGAAGAAATGTTTTTTCCTGTGAGGGTGGTGAGGCAGTGGCCCAGGTTGCCCAGAGAAGCTGTGGATGCCCCACCCCTGGAGGGGGTCAAGGCCAGGCTGGGTCTTTGAGCAACCTGGGCTAGTGGGAGGTGCCCCTGCACATGGCAGGGGGGTGGAACTAGGTGATCTTCAAGGTCCCTTCCAACCCAAACCATTCTATGATTCTATGACTACTGGTATCCTGATCTACATTCAAGGGTGTTTTCGTCAGGGAGCGTTTATCCTCAGTGAATCTTGCATGTAAACCTAATAAGGGCTTGGCATGCGTCCCACTATATGTAGCGTCCTTGGGAACCATAAAGAGCTTCCCAGCAGCAAGCTGGGTTTAGGTGCCGCCTCTTCTCTTCTGAGAAAGGACTGCTTCAATGTGTTAGCAGTAGCATAAAAAGATGGAGAACCTCTTGAAAGCACCTCCTAATATTACACAGTGTACCACAGCTACTGGCAAGGCACATTACTTACGCGATATCCATCTGAGTTTTCACTACAGCAACTGCACTTTTGTGAGCTATGAAGCTAGGAATTGCTCATCTGCCATAGTCCAGCAATTCTACAGAAACATTTGGTCCTAATTATATTATATGATGGTCAAATATGCTTTCTTTTTAATCACTGTTTGGATGATTTATTTTGTGTATATTCAATCTAATGGGCAAGTACTTTCAAAAGTAAACATATTAACCAGCTCTTGAAAAACCTATAGAAAACATGATTCTAAATCTGCTTGCTGTGCATTAATCGAGTGACAGAGTAAGCAAATATTGATAATATAGTTTTATCTTACAAAGTGTCCACATACAAAGACATACAGCTTCAGACAGAGGGTCTGTGTATCTGGCCCCTGGTCCATGATCAAGTATAAACCCCACTGCCCTGTAAGGCAGGGAAACATAAGTTTAAGAGTGTTCTGCTTAATCATTTGAACGACAGAGTTGAAAAAATACATCAATAATAATTTGTAATTACAGGTAGCATCACAGAGGGTGGAGCAGGGCTTCTGGGTAAAGTGACTTAAGAGGACACAAAAAAGGAAGAGGGAAAGGAGCAGACACTGATGCCAAAAGCAGCTTCCTGACCAGCGCGCTGGGTTTGTGCATCTCAGCTGAATACATTTCTGGACAGGCTGGCAATGTTTGCAGCGGGCTTCAGGGCAAGACTGTTAATGGTAGGGTGTTCAACATAACCCCACAAGCCAATCTGAAAACAGAGTTCAGCAACGTTAGCAAAATTAACTGCAATAAGTAACTGCAAGAAATAAGCTGCAGGCAGAGAAACATCAACTCTACTGTGGCAGGAATAAAATACTTGAAAATATCCTATTCTTGCCTAAAGGGAGCCAGTGCTTTAATGATACACCCTGTCTTTGACTGACCCTGAAATACATCTGTTCTTTCTGTATCTGAGCCCCCAGTGCTCTGCCGTGCTGACCCTGCACAGGTAGCAACTCCTTCCCCATGGCTCATGTGAAAGCCTGGTTAGAAGTGCAATTCCCAACAACATAAATCACTGCTGCAGAGATTCCCCTGCAGAGACCATGCTGGAGCAGATATCCACACTGCTGCCCAAGGGGGACCCACGCCAGAGCAGGGGAGCAGTGTGAGGGTAAAGGCGCAGCAAAGAGGAGCAATCTACCATGCAGCCACCCATTCTCCGTTCCCCTGTGCCATTTGGCAGGGGGGAGTAGAAGACTGGGAATGAAGGAGTGAAGTTGA
>NW_010119384.1:19322-33441 GCF_000699245.1 Pterocles gutturalis | reverse complement strand
TTGGTTCTCACTATCCAAGTCTCTTTCAACTGGCAATAAATTAAATTCATTTTCCCTAAGTCGAGTCTGTTTTGCCCATGATAGCAACTGGTAAGTGTCTTTATTTTGACCCATGAGGTTTTTAATCGTATTTTCTTATCCTGCCCTATCGAGGAGGGGGGAGTAACAGAGTGGTTGGGTGGGTGTCTGGCTGCTAGACAAGGTTAACCCACCATGCATGCATATTTAAATCACTGTATCCAAGAAAGAATAAGACTTAAGTTAGAGCCTAGAAATCCAACTGATGCTACCAGCACCTCCAAATGCACTAGGTTTACTAAGTTTCTCAGTAAACCTTAAAACAGTTACACAGTTGGAAAAGCAGTTCTGACTGGGTTTTTGGGTAAAGAGACTTCCAGCCAGACTAGGTCACACTTTCCTTTCACCAAGAAATATAACTGTAAACTGAGTTGAAAGTTGTCTTATTTCCTAAAAGAAACAATGATTTGTGGAGAATCCTAATTTTTGCTTTGGTTAAACACACCCCTTGAACTGTAACACATAGGACAGGCATGCTCTGAGCAGGCTCTGGGTCAGGACACTTGTCTGATGTCTGATATCCATATGTACGATGTGATTGTTAATTTATTGCAAGCTTAAACACAATTTACAACCCTCTGAACTCCTGCCTTATCTGACTCTCAATCGATACGTGGCATACAGTGACTTCTGATGTTTACTTACAATAATTTTATTTAAATACCTGTTAAACTATTGTGAAGGTCAACACCAAGGTGCATAAATCCTCTAGGGACAGAGAGTGCATGTGCAAAACACTAAGAAGCAATGGAGCTACTGGAAATAAATTCACAATGCAATAATGAGAGACTATACAGTTGAGACCAGTATGATTGATGAGTTTTATCAGAGAAAAAATTGGAAAAGCTCTCTGATTTCTTTTAGAAAAGGATTATGAGTATCAAAACCCCAGAATTTATTGTTCTGATAGATACCATATGGGAGGTATTTCAAGCATCTTTTAGCATAGTGACAAGAGCCTTCATATCAGGACAATATGCATTTCAAAGAGTCAATATGCATTTAGTTTCCTTAATTAGAAGAAAGCCAAGTATACACAAATATAAAATATTGGAACAGCAGTACTCGATATGAGTACAAATTAAAGACACTCTCCCTTTCCATAAGCTGTATCTAGATGAGGACAAAAAATCCTTCTCAAACTAATTTTTAAATTTCTGTACTATGAAGTCCCAAATCTAGGAATGGTTTTTCATAGAACCCTTAGTAAATGGTTGTCTTGCTAGATAATGCATTTTCTGTCCAGTGTATCCACCAGACCATAACAGAAATGGTCTCTGTAGTCTATGCTGGAAGGATGCTTTTCTCTACCAGACCCCTCTGCAAACTAAAATCTTCTTGTGTCTTACTTGAGAGGTGTTGCATTCCCTGTTGCTGTGATTTCTGCTGGCACACGCTCTGTCCCACAGTGCTGCTGATCAGCGCTGCTTTGGCAATCATGTGCATGTGCAAGGCCAAAGAGGCATCTTCCACGTACAAAGATTTTCATCATTTCAGGAATTGGGGTTCCTGAGTGTGCGGAAGGGGTAAAAGAAGGCAAAGCTGGCTGCACAGACCCTTGAATAAATTAGAAGAGCCTTAGGGCTCCTAGAGGCAGTTCAAGCAGCAGGAGCTGCCCGCACTCTGCCCCTTGCACCGATGCCCTGGAAAAGTCCGAGCTCGGGATGTCATACTCTCTGGTATGAAAAGTCTTATAGTGTCACTGCCCACAACGCCAGACACACGTTTCAAAACCGTTCTCTAATTGCACCATGTCTGGCTCCTGCCTTCCTTCCACTTCCCAAACAAACAGTGGTTTATTTTGAAAAAGCATGGCAAAGGCATGCCTCATTAGGGGCTCAATTCTGCAGTATGCTCAGGGACACAATGCCTCAGAGCGGGTGCTCGGCTGCCTGCAGAACGATGGTCTGTGATTCTATGCACTAGCCAAAGATGTTAGTGCCGTTATGTTCTGTACAAAGTCCATTTGTTGTAATCGAATATGAACCAAAGTTCTGTGCTGCAAATTGGCCATGTTTTCACCTGCAAACTCTAAGGAGAGGCTGTACAAATTGTGAGCCATGGATGAAGGCTTCCTGAAGTCCTTAGAAAAAAAAAAAACACCTTGTTCCAAAAATAACACAGGATGCAAAGCAGCTCTGGCAGAAACAAAGAGAGCGAAAATGAGAAATCAGGTTCCTGAGAATGTCAAGGCGTCTTCCCCATCAGTTCTGAATTTGTGTATTTTACAGTGTGGAAATTCACATTGAGTAGCTGAATCTCCTGATTCTCCTTCACAATTCATTTCTAACCCTGCATTCTTGTAAGGATTTCTGATCATCAGTTTACCCTGCTGGTTTCATTTGAAGTTAATAAGGAAGGTCATGTGGGAACCGTACCTATCCAATCTGCTGTGCTGCTTTAGCCTATGAGACACAAGACAGTGCATTGTTACCCCATGGACAGGGGTCCCCCCCCCAGTGACAGAGGAAATGGTAAGGCAGCAGAAATCCAAGAAGGATTTAAAGAAGGAAGATTTGAAGGGCAAAAGGTTGAACCTGGTGTCTGGTATTTCCATATTGTTGTTTTAAAATGTGTGCAGCTTTTTCATACTCGGAAGCATGAGATGTCTTGTTTTGACGATTGCCAACTACACCAAATACAGGTTTTAAATGAAAAACAAAAGACAGTGATCATTAGTGGCTCAGTCACTGGCACTGGATGTCATTAAATAATTAGCATTTTCCAGCCTGCAGAGCTGCAGCATTGACATCTCTGTTATTCTAGATACAGAATCTCAGCAAGGTGTATTTTGCCTAATATATAATGAATTGTAGCAAAACTTTTTTAGATCATCTCTACTGATAACATGCACCTTAGATAATACAGCTGCGTCACACTACATTGCAAAACAGCATCAGCTCATTAACTGCCAGTACCTTCCAAACACTTAAATCGTGTTTTACAGGTTGTTTTGGTCCTTTGTAACAAAGAGTTATAAGATAGAATGAAATAAAAATAGAGTTAAATTTTTGCCCCAGATTTTTAAAGAAAGATCTTAATGAATTTTTGAATTTTGTTTTTCTGATATTATTACTTATGCTGTGATCTTTACATTATTTAAGGATGATGTAACAATATATTAATAATTTAGGCCCCTATTCTCCATGTATTTCTAGCTAAAGTGAATCTAAGCTGATTCCTAATAAACTGTGTTGTTATTTTCACCATCTTAAGAAATGAAACTGCAATTTCTAAAATAAAGTTATGGTATTTGGTTTCTGCATGCTACAGATGTTAACTGGAATCCACCTTATGTTGGGTTTTTTATTGGGGTTATTTGGGTTTTTTTTTCCCAGCAACTTGGACTTAATGGCAAGGTTATTAACTGCCTTTAATTAGCAATTTGACTTTACGTTCTCTGACATTTTCTTCACCTATTTGTTCCACACTTAATTCAACAGAAATTAATTAGTGATAGAAGGGAAGGTATGGTTTTCCAGTTGCATCTGATTATGATTTTTCTCTTTTTAAAGAAGAAAATATGAACTGCCTGTCTCTGTACGTGCATCTCTTATCTTGGCCAAAACAGAAGGACGAGATCTGCTGTTGCCTTCCTGGAGCCCCTGCCCCACTGCTGCCTTCTCACCTGCCAGTGTAGTTTCGTGGGAAGGGGATGCTCCGCTTCCCAACCTGCCCAGGGAAGCCCACAGCAGTTCTCCCCAGCTGCATTAAGCTGACAAACAGCACAAGCATTAATTTCTGTCTACATCCATTTGTGTGCTAAATCTAGCCCTTTTCTGTCTTTGGAGAAAATTGCATACAAAATCAATAAGCTCAGGGAAAATGGCCATAAAAATACAGTTCTTTAAGTGGAAGGAAAGAAAATTGCCCATGTTGCTCAGGTAGGTTTGGATTTGTTGCCTGTTTCCGTATGAAGGATTTCCTTCACAATAACTTAAGTCGCAGAAATTATTGTTAGTCAGTGTAAGCCTAAGAGTCTGGCGCATTAATCTTTATACGTGTTCCCTTCTATTGCCTCTTGCTTTATTTATGGAAATCATTTTGCTGGAGTAATACCATAAGCTATACAACTTGTTTTCATGAGGAACTGAAGTTTTAAAAAATAACTCAAAATAAAACTAGACATGAAATATAATTTGAAAAGCACCACATAACGATTACAAATATTTATTACTTGCAGTAAATATTGCCCCAGTTTTATGTAGGTTAGGCTTCCTAATACTGCTATGAGCCACTATTTATACCTCCTCTTTATCATTCAGGAGTTTAAAACCTCTCAAGTGCTTCCTCCTTAGTTGGAGGACTCACAGGCCACCTGGATCTTTTAACACATCACCCATCTAAACAAGAGATTTACATCTCCAAAAATAAACTCGGACTACACGTGAGAGCTTTTCCCACAGCATAGATAGCAGCATTCTTTTTGGATAGAAAAGAAAAATCTCAGTTTGTTTCTTGCAAAAGTAAAGTAACTAAATCTCACCTGAATGGCAGCAAAATGTAACATGAAAGGTCGTTATTTACCTCCAGTATCTCCTCAGCAATTCTCAAACTGGTTTGATTCTTTAAGACTCACAGTGGTCTTATATACCAGGGAGCCAGCCACTCAGCTTGGAAGAAAACCATTCAAGGAATAAGTACAGTAGACACCCCAGTGTTTACAGAGCCCGGTCCATCAAGTAAATAAAGACAATTACAAAATGTATGCAAATAAAATGAACTTGATTTGCATCTATATCTCTGAGTATGCAAATAGCCATCTTTATGCACTAATGTTGCACATGCAGGTATAATCAGGAATACTGTTTCAGGTGTGCAATACCTTTGCCTTTATACAAAAGTGTTATTTTAACTTTTTTTTAAAAAAACTCTAAAACCTGTGAAGAGCTTGATCATAGAATCACAGAATAGTTTGGGTTGGAAGGGACCGTGGAGGTCATCCAGTCCAACCCCCTGCAGGGAGCAGGGACACCTTCCACTAGACCAGGTTGCCCAGAGCCCCGTACAACCTGACCTTGAGTGTTTCCAGGGATGGGGCATCTCCCACCTCCCTGGGTAACCTGATGCTGCAGTACTGGGGAGAAGGGGAGGGAGTTAAGTTGTTGCAGTTCAGTTGTCATCTGCAAACCTCCCTCTGAACTTCTCTCATCTGTCAGCCTGTGAAGGATCTCCACACCTGTTATTCTGTTCCCATCCATGTTGCTAGCAATCACACAAGGTAGCTACTATTGTAACAGTACAGTGCGAACACCATTTGTAACTCTCAGCTGTATGCACATGACAATACTCAAGGTATTTTGCAGATATTTCAGGACTGAAATACTCTAATAGTAAGAGAATATTTTGATCCATTAGATTTACAGATGCTGAAGGATTTGTGGCCTTGCCTGACTGAAGCACATGGACACTACCATCAGCTATCTTTCATGCTCACCGTCAGGACTGTATGTAAATCCTTGAAAGATCTGTGGTGTAAACAATACTCCCTTGCCCCTCACCCATGCCTATCTACACTAAAAGCGCAGATCCCTTTGCCAGAATGAGTTCAATAGACTGCTCATTAAAACATCATTGCCATTAGTGAAACACTGCAAAACTTGCATTTTCTGATTTTGTTTTGAAAATGATGCAAATAAGTGAGAAATTAATAAAGCATATAAGCTGTTGTAAAAGTGACTCAAATCTGATCTATACCCAGCATTTATTAATAGGTTTATAAACAACTTCAGTTCATATTTTTCACAAATAAGTGCTGTGATTGACCAGAAACATCTTTCACTGGCCCCAATCGCTATCTAACCATGCTCATTTCAGTGTTAGATAGCAGCATCAACATCCAAATTAATTAGTTTACAAAACACCTGGTAAACATCTCAGAATATTTTTAAACCTCTTTGCAAATTGTTTTAGAATTTCATTACCTGTAAAATAATCAGGTGTTTTGCTCTTCAGTAACCCTGCCAAGTATTTTACAATAGCTTGTTTATTCCTTAGTCAAAAGTTTAGCATTTATTATCCTGTGTACTACATAAACCTACTACCCTGAGTTTATGTCATTAGATAGTAGCTAAATACCAGATAGGTCCCCCAGAGAAGATGTGGAAGGTCAATTTTTGCAGGATTTTAAGAACAGATTAGCCAAAGACCATGGCTAACAGGCTACCTTTGCAAGAGCTGAACTCTGTATTGCTCCCTTGTTAGCCTGCAGACTGCTAAAGGCCTGTGATCATGAAAAGCTGTTTATAACACAGTCAGAATAATAAAAAAAACCCACAACCAATCAAATAAACAATTCCTACTTCCACGAACAACAAATAATTTAAAAGTGGGAAAATGAAAGTAAGAAATGTATGATCCCAGGCTAATTAGCATTCCAGATGAGCCTGTAGAAGCTCCCCAGATGAAAGTGTCAAGTCTGAGGTTGCGAGACCACGAGCATTAAGCACACCAGTCCAGCTGCTATGAAAAAAACACATATTTCAAAGACCAATGCCGGAATATACACTGGAGTTGTAGGGGTGGGATTTTGCATTTCAGTAAGATGGAGAAAGAAAGTGCTAAATATTTCCCAATGGATGTGGCTGCTCACAGATGCTCACCTTGCCAGAGGCACCTGACAAAACTCAAAGGAGAAACCACCTGGACTGGACAAATGCACATTTTCTAATGCGAAGCATCTAAATGTAAAATTCCCAACAAGGAATGCAATCCTGCAGCTGGGTTAACCCTCTCCTGTACCTTGTTTGGTACCCACCATGACTCCCCCAAACCAAGACACGCTCCGTCTCCTGACCCATCACCTCTATTCCCTTTCTCTGTGCCCAGTATCCAGCAGACCCTGTCTACCACTTCAGTATCCAAGGAAGGAAAACAGGCTGTTTTCTCCAAGTGCTTTGTGCACCAGCTGAGGAATACAGCAGCTTGCAAACTACCAAACAGTCACTGAGAGTGTGCATGTCTTCATGGGATTCTGAACAGGGAGCGTTTTACCACGATCCCATATAAAAATAGAAACAACAGAGGACTTGATGTTTAAAATTATTTACTGAATATTTGTCTGTAATTAAAAAATTATTTTAATTAAAAAATTCATTTTTCAGTATTGCCTGCTATCAAATTTGAAAAAAAATTGTCTTGGTTTGTACAGATCCTTGCATGTTAGGGCTCTGTTGCGTGATGAGGATCAATTCTGACATGCTACAGTCGTGTAAACAGTAATTAATGACTCGAACAGTTTGTGCTCATCTTTGCAGTGCATTTGGCCTATATAAACATTTTTACAAATGCTGGCAGCTGGCAAAATACTGGTAAATAATGAATAACACAACTTGGTTAATAACAGAAAACCAAAGACATTGGTTTTATTACAAATCAGCTGTGGGTACTTGCAGAAAGCAGGACTTTTCCCCATATTGCTAATTTCTTCAAAACATCCAAGGCTTTGAGCACTTTAAATTTCATAGCTTAATTACTCAAATGGAGAGAGATTTGCATTTCAGGTAGACAGACCCACTGGAATCAGACTGCTGTTATCTCTTTATTTTTGACACCTAATTACAAATAAGTACTTTAGGTCAGATGCCTGGTTGCATCCGAGATCTGCTGACATAGCAGAAGGACAGTAAAACAAGGGCAAAGTCAGCTTAAAGCCATCTTTGAGAGCTCCCGCATCTTGGCATAATTTAGAGTTTTGGATGTCTGCAATAATTTTCAACAAGCAATTATTCTAAGCAAAGATCTGGGCATTTCAAGCCACTCCATCTTCTCAACATGCACTTCTACACTGTCTGAATAGGGCTTGTCCCACTGCCAAGCTGCCCTGCCCAGATGCAGGCATGTATGAGAGCACTGCAAATGCCGAGGAAATACAGTAAAGAAACAAGTATGGGGCAAGAAATGTGTTTCTGGGACATACAGTACAACAGTGAGCTGGGTTAAAGCAACTATTCCACCTTATGTTTTCCATTTTTAACATGGGGAGTTGGCATAGTCTCCTTAGCTAAGGAAAAAAAAAAAAAAAAAAAAAAGTTGGTTCCAAAGGCAACTTGCAGCCAAATTGCATTTCAAAATTGAGCCCACCCATTACATTTAGAGGCACTGCCTTTTAAGGATTAGCTACAATTTCATTTGCATGCTGCTAATTGACAGACAGTATTCACAGCATGCAAAGTTTTTTCATCTTCCTCTTTAGATGGCAATAACTGGAGCCAGTAGTTAAGCAATGGAAGCTCATTCAAAAGCAACATCTGTTTGCACTTCAGACTTCAAATTGCACTGTTGTGTTTGCTTTTCATCAACAATTTTGTTGTGAAGAGCAGTGGCATTTTGCATAATATTTAAGAATTTGCTTATGTAAAACACAGAAGAATTACTTGCAAGATTTTGAAGAAAAATCTCATATCAAGTCGCATTTTCTGCATTCTCATCTATGTTTAAAATGTATGTGTCTAATATTTTTCTGCTCCTTGCCTCCTTCTGAGCTTTTGTTAGACAACATGTGCTGCTCTACACATGAAAAGCATTATTTCTGCAAGGCTAGCCTTTGGTTCTTTTGGTTTGTGCTGATCTGTGGCACACTGGTTTCATTGACTTGTACTACACAGCACTACGGCATTGATGAAATGATCTGTGCTCGTGTGATAATTAGATCCTAGAGATTCTGCTTGCTAACTACAAGACAACTTTTTAGGGTATCACTGGATAACTTGCCTATGGCCCAGCCAACATAGACTGATATAATGGCAGTGAGCTTAAAGGAGCTGTGAAAATTATATCAGCTCTGGGTCAGGATAGCAACTTCTCGCTTTCACCAAGAATACTGAGACTAGAGCAATGGAGATGTCCAAAGTACAGCGGAGGTGAAGGTCATTCAGAGGAAATTTATACCTATAAGCTGTGGTGGTGATCTGCATGATCCCCCATGAAACTTTGCTCATGTTCTTTGAAGCCCTTCTTAAGAAAAATGATGAAGAAAAGAAGGACAAAACTATAAAAGAAGAAAATAAATTTTGAATTATAACCATTTCTAGAAATTCTTCAGGCTTTGACCAAGATTTCCAAAGGTGACCAGTGAATTTATATTTCTCATTGGCAAAACAGCAAAAGGCCCTGATCTTCAGAAAAGTGCTGAACCACCTGGAATATTTAATATAGTATTGTACACTCTTGGAAATCCAGACCGCTCTTTGCATAAAGGTGAAAAACTTTAAAACATCAATTTTGTTTGAGTTGCACACTCTTTTTCCATGTGGGGGGTTAACCTTGGCTGGATGTCAGGTGCCCACCAGGCCCCTCCATCACTCCCCCCTTCAGCAAAATAAAGGGGGAGAGTAAGATGAAAAACTCATAGGTCAAGATAAAAGGTTAATTAAACCAAAGGCCAAGGCCACTCACAGAAACAAAAGGAAAACAGAGATGTTATTCTCTACTTCCCCTCAGTAAGTGATGTCCAGCCCCTTCCCGGGAAAGCAGAGCTTCAGTGTGTGCATCAGCTGCTCATGGAGACAAACACAGTAACAAATTCCCCCCTCCTCCTCCTCCTCCTCCCTGCCCTTGGCTGTTCTGGCTGAGCTGAGGTCACATGCTTGAGTATGAGGAAAAACTTCTTTACAGTGAGGGTGACAGAGCACTGGAACAGGCTGCCCAGAGAGGTTGTGGAGTCTCCTTCTCTGGAGACATTCAAAGCCCGCCTGGATGCGTTCTTGTGTGATCTGATCTAGGTGTCCTGCTCCGGCAGGGGGATTGGACTAGATGATCTTTCGAGGTCCCTTCCAATCTCTAACATTCTGTGATTCTGTGATTCTGTGAACAGCCAATCCGGGTCAGCTGTCCCAGCTCCGCCCCCTCCCAAGCTGTGTGACACACCCCCTGCTGGCTGCCAGGGGGACACTCAGCACTGGGAGGGTGCTGGGGGGATACTGACTCCATCTCTGACAGACCCCATACATTCCAGTTGAGATTTTTTCAGTTGTTTGTTTTTATGAGACCATGACAGGCTACAGAGAAGATGTCTGATGTAGATCTTTCTTTGTCCACAGGTGTAGGGACATTCCAGCTGCCTGTAGGACTATGACATGGTCCAGACCGGGCCTATGCATCTTCTTATCCTCAGTACAAAGCTGCAACACACTCTGGCTGAGTGGCAGAGGAGGGTGAGGACAGGAGCATGCCAGGATCTGGTCTCGTCCCTGTCTTGAGCTGAGGCTGTCAAAACCATGAGAAACAAGAACAAGAGAAAACTTTTAAAAATAATAATTAAAAAGAAAGGTAAAATAACTCCTAATAAGTGGCAATGCTGAGCTGTGAAGTTAAGTAGCTGGAGCAGCAATTTAAAGAGCAGCATCTCAGCAATGGTTGGAAGGGAATGAAAAGGAACAGGTCCTATCCACTGCCCAGTTTTAAGATTTGTGTGGTACTTGCTGCTGAGATTTCATGGAATCATAGGATGGTTTGGGTTGGAAGGGACCTTAAAGATCATCCAGTTCCAACCCCCCTGCCATGGGCAGGGACACCTCCCACTAGACCAGGTTTCTAGATTTGTGAGTTTGAAGGCTACATTCTGGAAAAAAAAAAGCTTTTTTGAGTTAACTGAAGGTAATATTTCACATCTTTGGATGGAAAGACATGTCCAGTGACAAACTCTGCATCCACCAAGTGCTGACAGTGCTGAGGATGTTTAGCATGGACTGCCAGACTCATGTCTGTCTCCCTCAAATGAACCAAAGATTTTGCAAGGGACTGTCTCATGCTACACCCTTCTGTTTGTCACTAGGACAAAATACATAAATCAGCTTCCATCTGCTTGGCTCACTGTAGACTATTAGATCCAGAATGCAGGTACTCTCTTCTGTATTTTTTTTTTTTTTATATATTGTGTGCAGGGTGTGGCTTTGGGGTATTAGGGATTTTTTCAGTTTTCTTTCTGAGGCCACATCATCAAGAACTGCCTAATGAGAACTCAGGAACTACAGAAAACATTTCTCCCCTCAGAAAGTTATGCAAGTTTCATGAAATTATCCTTTCTTTTTGAAAATCTTGGGTTCAATCCCTGCCTTGCTCAGAAGAATTCAGAGCAACAACTGGTTAGATAAACTGCTATGCCTCCTTTCCTCTTCCAAAGGGATAAAAATATATTTATTAAAATAAAAAAAAAAAAAAAAAAAAAACAAGACTACAGTTCACACTCACTGCAATTAAAAAAAAATAAAAAAGTAACTTACATTGTTGAATTATGATCGGTCAGGGAAGAAAACAGACCCCAAGAAGGGTCATAGAATCATAGAATGGTTTGGGTTGGAAGGGACCTTAAAGATCACCGAGTCCCAAGCCCCCTGCCATGGGCAGGGACACCCTCCACTAGCCCAGGTTGCTCAAAGCCTCATCCAGCCTGGCCTTGAACCCCTCCAGGGATGGGGCATCCACAGCTTCTCTGGGCAACCTGGGCCACTGCCTCACCACCCTCACAGTGAAAAATTTCTTCCTAATTTCTAGTCTAAATCTGCCCTCTTTCAGCTTATAACCGTTACCCCTTGTCCTCTCCCTGATAAAGAGTGTTTCCCCATCTCTCCTATAGGCCCCCCTACAGGTCCATGGATGTAAAAAAAAAAAAAAATTTGGGTCTTATCGTGGCCTCACCTTCTGACTGTCCCACATTGCCTTTTCAGAGGAAGAGCTCAGCACAGAAACTGGTGCTTCATTAGGTTTAATTTTTGCTTTGCTCTTGCAGCTCACATTTAAAAGTGGAGAGCCAATGCTTTTCATCAGGTATGCCAGAAGGTGCTGGGAACAACACCCTGTGCAGTCTGCTGCAGATCCTTCCTCAGAGTCAGCAATTGTGTGGCTATCATCTCTTCTGTGTCCCTGGGGATTTCTCAAGGACAGGCGGTCTGGTTTTCTCTTTGCAGTGTCCATATCCATCCTAATTAGTTTGAACCAGGCTCTATGGATTAACGAGATCCCCTCAGTAAGAGGCTTTGCGGCAAGGGTGACCTCCCACCCTCCTGAGTTGTATGTGTGTGAGCTGGGTTGCAGATATCTGCGGCAGCATACATGGTGGGCCTGCATTCAGAAATGGCACAGGAGACATGTGTCGTATTTTACCTTTAATCTCTAGAAACCAGACACTGAATTTTTCCCTTACACAATTTTATACTGGTATAAATGGCATCAAAATTGACCAAAAAAAAAAAAAATCCAATATCTACAGGCCTGACAGGAGAAAACGGGTCCCTGAATGTACCCTCTATGGACTTCAGGGTTTTGATGTGCTGCTTATAATACTCAAATTATCCTGCCTTCTCATTTCCCTATCTAGCTTACTGTATTTAACATGGTGCTATTAATCATATAAACACTATTGACCTTTTCCTAGGGCTTTTGATTTTTTTTTTTTCCAGTGGAAGGTGTCCCTGCTTATGGCAGGGGCTTGGAACTCCGTGATCTTTAAGGTCCCTTCCATTCTGTGATTCTATGATTCTTTTATAAGAGGGCTATGCTGCTGTGTCAGAAACCAGATTTGTTTTAATAGGATACCAAAACACAAACGCAGACAAATTGGAAGCTGTAGGTCTGCAAAGATTTCCAGTGACAATGCTTTGGGAAACTTGGTAAAGCCTCATGTGAAGTAGCGTTGCTGGAAGCTGGTAAGGACTAAATGCGAAGACCAAAAAGCACAAGGTGGGACTGTTAAAAAGAACGTACGTGCAGTTGACAAAAAAGATGAGGTTTGAGGGTACATCCAAACCATGGCCCTGAAGGGAGTTCAGACTTTTGTATTTCACCATTATTTCTACCTGCTAAGATCAATAGGATTTTACCTTGGCTGTTTTAGAAGTTTCCTGTAACAAAAATGCTGAGTTCTCACTATGCAGCTGATTTTACTATCCTGGCCATTCTGCAGAATAAATCTCCTGAGGACAGATTTTGCCTCCCATTACCAGTCAGGATAACTCCAGGATTAAGCAAAATGACACCAGTGCCAATCAGATCATGGTATCACCAACATGGCTTCACCAAAGGCAGATTTTGCCTGACCAGCCTGGTGGCCTTCTATGATGGAGTGACGGCATGGGTGGACAAAGGAAGGGCAACGGATGTAATTTACCTGGACTTGTGCAAAGCCTTTGACGTGGTCCTTCACCACATCCTTCTCTCTACATTGGAGAGGTATAGATTTGAACAACGGACTGTTCAATGGATAAGGAATTGGTTGGCTGGTCGCAGCCAAAGGGTTGTGGTCAACAGCTCTATGTCTGGATGGAGGCCGGTCACAAATGGTGTCCCTCAAGGGTCTGTCTCGGGACCAGTGCTCTTCAACATCTTTATCAACAACATAGATGAGGGAATTGAGTGCACCTTCAGCAAATTTGCAGACGACACCAAGCTTAGTGGTGAAGTTGGTACAATAGAGGGAAGGGATGCCATCCAGAGGGACCTGGACAGGCTGGAGAAGTGGGCCCATGAGAACCTCATGAGGTTAAACAAGGCCAAGTGCAAGGTGTTGCACTTGGGCCACGGCAACCCCAAGGACTTGTATAAACTGGGAGAAGAACTCCTTGAGAGCAGCCCTGTGGAGAAGGACTTGGGGGTCCTGGTGGACAAGAAGCTGGATGTGAGCAAGCAGTGTGCACTTGCAGCCTGGAAGGCCAACTATGTCCTGGGCAGCATTAAAAAAGGGGTGGCCAGCAGGGAGAGGGAGGTGATTGTCCCCCTCTACTCTGCTCTTGTGAGACCCCATCTGCAGTACTGTGTCCAGGCCTGGGGTCCCCAGCACAAGAAAGATGTGGAGCTCTTGGAATGAGGGCCACAAAGATGCTCAGAGGGCTGGAGCACCTCTCCTATGAAGAAAGGTTGAGGGAACTGGGCTTGTTTAGCTTGGAGAAGAGAAGGCTCTGGGGAGACCTCATTGCGGCCTTCCAGTGCTTGAAGGGAGCCTATAAACAGGAGGGGAAGCAGCTGTTTACAGGGCTTAATAGTGACAGGACGAGGGGGAATGGTTTTAAATTAAGAGAGGGGAGATTTAGGTTGGATATTAGGCAGA
>NW_010119384.1:0-19233 GCF_000699245.1 Pterocles gutturalis | reverse complement strand
GGGGGCCCGGGGCGGGCTGCTCTAGGGGTTGGCAACCCTGCCAAGAGCAGGGGGGTTGAAGCTAGATGATCTTTAAGGTCCTTTTCAACCCAGTCCGTTCTATGATTCTATAATTCTGTGATCTTGCCTGAAGGTCACTGTCTTCAGGAAATTTTGTTCTGGTTATAACAATTTTTATTTTGAATTGCTGTTCAGTTTTACCAATTATTAAAAAAAATAATAATCTTTCTCCTTCCCTTTATTTTTATTGAAGTTTCCACTCCTAATTCTGCCACTATTATTAAACAAGTCTTCCTTATACATTTTAGTACAGGTACTTATGTTACAAGGATATGCTTTTTACCTACTTTTGATTAAATAATGCTCAAGTCAAAGCCTCTTGAAGACAGAAAAGCTCTCTCTTTGACAAAGTGTATAAAAATTTTATTACTACAAAATACTGCACATACTATGGAAGCTTGCGCTGTATTTCCCATCACTCTTCCTTGACCCCCACCACCACGGACTGTAACCACGTCTGTCTGTTATACCAGACATCATTGCACGATAGTTTATCTGCATTTTAGCTGTCCTCTCCTGAATCTCATCTAATCTCTTAATTTTTGTGATGAGAAGACCCCAAACTGCATACATTTCCAAGGGCAGTCTTACTGAGGCTGCCGAAAAGCTGTTACTCGGAAAGAAGAACAAGTTATTTATTTGAGTCTCTCATTTTTATCCTTAGCAGGCCAGGCTAAGCTGCAGTAGGGACATGTACTTGTGTAGGAGGCTCAGCCAAATGTGGAAAATCATATACCATATTACATCTGTATCACAGATATTACTCCCTAATAACACTAAGGGCAGTAGAGTTAGAGAAACATTATTTCTTTATAAGACAACTCACTCTTTTTTATATCTATCTTTGTGTTATTTTTGCAACATAGCTGTAGAGTCTTTTAACACTTTCACTTAGTATATCTCCCATGAAATACACCGCACTGCCATCATCCACTAGTATTTCTTCTGAAACAACAAAGCTGAAGGAATGACACAGATAAAATTCAGTCATTAAATATTAATTCTCTTTAAGCAGTCTAAAGAAGCCAGTCACACATGGACTCTTCAAACACGTTACATCTACCTGATGCTGCTCTCCATCCTTGCAACCTCTCTGGTTTTTGCCACACCAGCACACCAGCTTGAAGCTATATTTGTCCTATTTGACAGAGAGAGTGTTAAGAAAGCAGGAAACAGTGTTGACTGACTACACCATCGAGTATCCGTGCCCAGGACTCATGGGACATACCACAGCCAAAGTCTGCCGTGAATGAGGGGAGAAAGCACTCTGGAGCAAGAAATTATATTGTAATAACACCTGGGTTGGATGATACAATGCCTTTCATCCACATGGTCCACAGCATTTTACAAGCTAAGTACAAATACTACTTCACCAGATCAACTGTAACACTTAAGTCATTTAAGAGCGTAAAGCAATACTGCCAGTACTTCCTGGAAGGAGGTTTTGGGGAGTAACCTAAACTGCCTATTGAAATGGGCTGAAATTAGAACAAAATATATCAAGAGACATTTGATCACAACCTGAGACAAAATGACCTCAATTTTAAAGCAAAATTGGAAACTAATCTCCCCTCAACTCTATAAAAAGATGTTATTTTGCAATGCAGGACAAGAACTTCAAGTGATCCAGCCATGACAGCAGGCTATAGCACTAATGGGGTGGCAACATACAAAAGTAGTGTGAAATCTGAGTCACATGCTTTTTTTTCTAGTTCAGAAATACCATCCGTTTCAGAAGAAGACAGAAAAAAGATGCCCTCTTGCAATGATGCTAAATTCACAGAATGTCCTAGGAACCGTGCCTGGAGGTCCCACTGAAGTAAAATTCAGTTTGTTCATCTGAAAAAAAATCAAAACCAATCGACCAAGCTGTAATCACAGCAGTTGTCTTAGTTCATACATTGCAAGACCATTTCTAAAACATTGGCAACGTGGTGGCTCCAACACTGTTAAGCTGGTGGGGATCTCACAAGAGTTTTTTGTAGTAGGTGCATGTTTGTACATGCATATGTGTGCACCTCTCTACTCACATAAGACAAAAGAGAGGTTTAAGGGAAGAGTATTGAGGAACATGTACTCTTGTTTCTACATTACCAAGATAATATTAAGATACCCAAAAATGTATAGTTTTTATACACTGGACAACAGGAAAGAAATGGGCATTGCTTTGAGAATGTCATTGTACATCCCTGCAACAACAACAAAAACCCCAAAACAAACCACAAAAACCATAATTCTGCCTTTCATTCCCTTTGCTTCATTTTAGATTTTATTTTAAATGTATGCCTATAATTTGTAGTCTAAGTATAAACTATCCTATTGCATATATATTTATTTATGCTGCAATGTAGTACAGAGCTGTTGTCTGACACTGCTGATTGAAATCAGATACACCATAAATTTAACATGTCTGTATTTACTGTAACAGTTCAGGTGTTTACATTATGCAGAAGAAATAACAGCAATCATAAACTACATTTTAAAAACTATGATACTTTTAACGACAGAAAGTGTCTGATCCATAAAGGAATAATACTCTGCTATTTAAACATGAAAGCACAAATGGTCTTGTTTCTTAAAAATCTAGTATTGGTTTCAGTAAAGTCAAGTGTCTGTTGGCTTTAATGACTCTTTGACTGGAGACTTCCTCGGGTATTCAAAAAAGAAAAAAACATAAACACAAGCACTTCAAAGGCTGAAAAACAGGTCAAGTCCCCCACTTATTTTCTGCTGTATGTCACATCCACATAATTTTTTCCAATTATTATGGAAAAGGTTTCAAATTCACACCCAACAATTCTGAGATACATACACTATGCAATGCAAACTGTATTTCTTCCTATCACACACTTTAAATTAGTATTGGGAGGGGGGACCCAAAAACCCCAACCAAACAAAAAAAACCCTGAAAGCAAAATCACAAGAAAATGTACTAGTCTGGAAATTTTGTATAACATTTTGTGTTGAAAGATTCTTGAGAAGATGCTGCACACAGATTTCCTAGCCTTCACCTCAAATGTAACTCTAAAATTAAAGTTAATTTCAATCTATGGACCATCAAAAAAGAAAGACAAGACAAAACTCTGTAAACAGCCACCCTCTCCAAGTCACGTGAAATCCAGAAAACATTTATATTCCTGAAGCTATAAAGTTGTTCAAGCTAACACTGACGTTCCAGATGCCTGGGCAACCATACCACAACCTGAGAAAACATGTTCACCTCTTCTGATACCAGGCTTTCTGCGAGTTCAAGGATCTGCACAAACCAATGTGACTTTGTGCCCTTGATCTTTTTGGTTTCCTCCATGTAAGGCACCCCTAGTCCTCACTCTGAAGATGCAGGAAAATCCCCCAGTGCTCTAGCTTCTAGGGTGCCTACACCTGCTCGTGCTAATCATGAGTATAATCTTAAACTCTGGCCTGAATTTGAGACCAGGGCCCTTAATAGGCAGAAATCACATGGGGGATCTTATTCTCCCTGTTCAATGAAATAAATGAAATCCCAAATTTAGAAGCTATTGTGTATTACCCATCCAAAAGCCTACCTCTCATTCATCCATAAAATTGCTCAGTAACCAAGATAACACTCCAGACTCCAATGAGAGAGACATGCATCCCAGCAGAAGCCTTCTCTCTGTCACATTTCTAGAAATCAACCTTAAAGACACCAAACGTTTTCAGTTTACTGGCACATTCATTGCAAGAACGGACACCAAACGTTTTCAGTTTACTGGCACACTCATTGCAAGAATTAAACAAGACCAGCATCCTGACCAAAGTTCAAGTGGTTGATGCAGGCTTATAAAGAAGTAATGAAAAGTGAAGCCATGGAAAGAAGCATCTCTTCATTTTTAATGAGGTGAAAATGAAAGATGTAAAACAACTTGGTGCATTTCCACATCTTTGAGGGCTTGATTGGAAGGCCACCCACTCTAATGATTTCCTGCTGTAATTGCACAGAAAAGGAATTTCCTCCTTATTCATTTGCATCTCTCTCTCATCTCACTTTTTTCAGCGAATTGATTTAGCAATAGTGTTCACTGAATTAAAAAAAAAAAAAAGCCTGATTAATGTGCAGCAGCTGACATTATAGCATATACATTCATGTTAGTGATGGAAGAGCCTCATGTAATTGGATCAGAAATTGAATAAAGTAATGAAAAATTTAACACAGCCTTTGTCTTTATATGTTACAGTGGGATAGCTAGGAGGTCAGCGAGTAGGAAACAACTACAGGTGTTTTACAGTCTTTTCTGGTAAAAATTTGTTTAACACAGGCCCATGATTTAAAGAATGTGGTATCCCACTGCAACACAGAGGTACAAAAGAGGGAATAATAAATTGGTGGCATTGACAAGGTGTCATTTATTATCTGCTTTAAAATGTCAGGTCACGTCATTGCACTGAAATATTTTCTCTCTTGATGTATGTCTTACAAAGTAAGTTCAATGTTTGGCACTTTTCGATTTCAATAAAAGAAAACAGCTTTTAATCTGGAAAGCGCAGTAACCAACAGGAAAATAAGGTCAGTTCAAGGCTCCTATTTGAACATTTTTTTTCGCAAGCCTTTCAAAAAAGCCGGTTCTAAGTGCCCTCGTTCATCATGGAGCTCTGTTCTTCCTCTTGGAGCTCTGGTTGGCTCTCTGCCCTTTTCTTTTCCCTCTTTTTTTTTAAAAAAAAAAAAAAAGTATGCTTTTGTGATTTCAGTAACAAAAAGTAAAAAACAGAGAAATGCTAATTTCTGTAGAACTTGAGTATTGTAATAAATAAATCAATTTTTCAATCATGGAAACCATTAAGGGAATATTTCTCAGGCTGACATTAACTACGTGCTGGAAATACATATGAGGAATTAAAATAGGTTATGACATTATATCGATGACAAAATCCATTAAATAAACCAGACATCTTATAGGGTAAGAGAGCAGTTATTATATTTATATTTTTGCACTAGTGGAAAATAAACAGAGATGAGTGAAATCTTCATTGCAAAAGACTTTTTTCCCCTCCTAAACCTATCAGAAACATGGAAGTTAGAGAAGTGGGGGAATGAACTGAGAATAACAGAACACAAAGCAATTTCAAATTAAGTCACAAATTTTACTCACAGGATGCATTTGTGAAAAATAAAATTGAGACTAAAAACACTAGTCAAGGGTTAAGGAAAAAACTGAAGCTTACTCCTACGAAGTGCTCACAAACACAGTTCTTAATGAACCGGAGCATTGGTTACTTCTTGAACCTACTCTCCAAGGAGAACTTCATGTTATTGTTTGAGAAACATGGCATGAATAAAAGCAACATGACAGGACTAAGAGTCAGCAACAGCAGATTAAAACCTAACTCAGTTGATGTTGTTATGAGTAGCTCTTTTGCAGTGTTTTTCTCTCCTCCATTTGTTTTCACAGCCATGACTTCAGGGTAGCATCACTGTGCAAGGCTTTAAACCTGCCTCCACAGATTCAGAAGCAATGTTTCCACTGGTACAAGGGTGGCTTTCCTGAAAACAAAAGGGACAGACCGTGAAGGTCCATGGCTTGGTAGGATGGCCATGCAACAAGGTGACAAAAACGGTGAAAGGGTTTCACCAGTTCCTTCCCTTGCCCAGTTCTTATTGGATCCCACTTTTTTCTAGGTTTTTTTTTCTCCATCAGTGAGACGCATTCAGCTCATCAGTCCTCAAGTGGATCCTAAATACAGTTTCTTGCAAAGGAAGTTATTTAATACCTCTGCCCCACTCTATCTTCACCAGTCATTGTACGTTTATCCAGAGGAAAAGTTGGGAATACAGGAAGTAGTACCACAGGAATGAGGATCCCGGGGTTGTGACTAGACTTTATTCTGCTTCCTCTGAACATCAGTAGAAACACAGAATAGCTCCAGTAAAATCAGCAGCTACTCTTTATTCCTCTCATCCTAATGAAGTCCAGATCCTGGTCCAGCAAACCTCTGTTTCTCCAGTTAAACCAAATCTCAGCATCAGTAATTTTCAGTCTCTCCTTAAAGACATCCTCTGGATTTATGCCTAGAATTACAGGAGGAAAACATAGTGGTGGAAGGGATGGGTAGGAAAACCATTTTTTAAAAAATTTTAAGGAACAGGATGAAATCAGGTACAAAAAATCTATAACAGGTGTGCATTAAAAAATAATAATAATAAACTGATTTGACCTAGTTTCCTGGGCAATAACTGCTTTCAGTGTTAGTGGCTAGTTTGTACAACATGTTACCGTAGAATCTAATTTATGATCAGCACCTCACAGAGCACACAGCAAGTTCTCTTACATTTTTCATATTCCTGCAGTCCAGATAGAATTTTTTTTTACATCACCTTGAGCCGAATGCCTTGAATACAGGGGAAAAAGCCGGCACTTTGAGTTATGTGGCAATGTTTCATTTCAGCTATTACAGTGCAATTGTTTAGACTAGGAGAGTAATAAATGGCCCAATTGTTTGCAAGGGACTCTGGCTTGTCAGGCAGGGGGATTATTGCTGTCGTCTGTGGTTTAGTAACTACCATTTTGATTTGATGCCTGATACAGATTCATAATTAAAAGTTAATTTGTGTGTGAGCTTGCAAGAGAGAGACAGACAGAGAAAATATGCATGCATTGGAGAGATGATGAGGAGAGAGATCTTTTTTTCTCTGCGTATGGAGCAGTTCCAGTGAGGGATTCAGGAAGTTCCTAGTGAGGTGGCACAGCAGAGAAGCTCAAGACGGGAAAACCCTGAATCTCTAGGGTTAGGAATCTATTACAGTGCATGAAAGATCATCCAAAATCCATGCACAGAGGACAGACGGTTACCTAGAAATAGCTACTAGGAAATACTAACCATAAAGGTGCTCAAGAAATCTCACCTCTCCAGAGCTTAGGTACCTGCTTTAAGGATGGCAGAGAAATGCTTTTGTCCCTGTCAGGACACTGACCTGGGAATCCATTCTGAAAAGCATTAACCTACTCCTTGAACAAACCTATTCTGCTCACTCCTTTTTTATAGTCCTGGAGGAAAAGGAGTTACTTCTATCACTCACTTTTATTGTAATAATCTAGAAACTGAAATTCCATCCTTTTTTTTTTTTTTTTTAATGTGTCATGATATTTATATAAGATTTATGTGATTTAAGCAATGGGACGCTAGTACTAAGTTTTCCCACAGGACGTATTCCAGCAGTCTTATCCCACTTATTGAAATAAGTGCAAGTTTTACCATGAGCTGCATTAGCAAGATCCTACCGCTCTTAAATGCACCAAGAAACATCTTTTACACTAATTAACAATAGGAGAGTTTATTTTCTATTTCAGTCTGGGAATATCTGACATTATTATTGAAACAGTGAATGTCACAGAAAAGCAGATGACCTGTCCTCATTTTAGCAGCAGGAAAGAAGTATTTGGGATCTATCACCTGCGAGGAAGCTGTGACAGAAGGAGCTGCTGCCATAGATGTGCATGTTCCACAGCTTCCAAAACACAGAGACACACTCAGACTATAATTGGTAATAGTTCCTTCGGCATTACGAGTGGTACGATACTGCTTCTCCACTGCTGTTATCATCTGTCGCATGCCCATAAACTCTTTACTTAATAGAAGTTCACTTATAAATTAGAGATCATTCAGACCTTCCTGCAATATTTTCTGACAGACAAATCATAAAAACTAAAACAAATACAATTTACTGATGTGCAGCTATAGCATTGGACATCATTACCTTCTCTTAGATTTATTAGGAGACATAACAGGAACGCCAGGCTGCAAACTGAATTGTGCAAGCTTCACAGCATATGTGTCTTAGCCCTTTTCCCATCACTGACCAGATTATGTCCTAGGGCATGTTTTCAAGTTCTCCAAAAGACACATGATTGACAGAAAAAAGAGGTTTGGTTTTAATGATAATGGTGATATACACAACGTTTTCCCCTCCTAACTGATTTCAGATTAATAACTGACTTTTCTAACATTTCAAACTCTTTTTCTTTTTTTTTTTTTTTTCAAAGTTTAACAAGCTTTCTAGGACTGAGAAGTAAACAGTGGTCTATGCACCTAGTGGATGCCAGTTGCTTGGTTCTACCATTTACTCAAAGAAGGTATTTTTTAAGAATTAATAAAAATGAAAACAATAGCTATGAATATTGATAAAAAGAAATGGAGTTGTAAACAGAACTGTTGAACAAGTGGCCAAAATTAAAAAAGGATAGAATTCTTTTTTTTTAAGCAGAAACACATTTCTTTTACATAGATTTCAATGAAATACTTTGTTCAGTTCAAACCCAACCATTTAGTTTCATATTTGGGCTCTTAACACTATTGAAGCTATACTTGACAATTAAAAATTGATTTTGAAACATCTTAGATATTTCATTCCAAAACAGCCAAAATTAGGCACTTTGCCTTTCCTAAATCTGTGTGTTCTGCAGAAGTTGTTTGCAAATCTAGGTGAAATTCCCCCCAAAAATCTAATCCCCTTGAATCCTGATACTTAACATATAAAACTGTGCCTGATTGGTTGCAAATAATTTTTTCAGCTTTTCTTTAGTTCTAACAATAAAGTATTTCAAATATTATTGAAAAACTAGGAGGAAAATTTGGATTTGGAAACAAATCTTCCTAGCATAGCCCCCAAAAGCAAAAAAAAAAAAAAAAAAAAAAGTGGTATTTGAATGAACCTGAGATATCTGTTTTCTCAAACTCTGGCTATCAAAATTATGGAAAAATTCAACCCAGATATGTTATTAGAAACTGGCTATAAAACAGCAATGCTATCAGGTGGAAGTAAACTCTTTTTTTTTTTTTTGGCTCATAAATAATTTCTGCACCCTTCCTCTCTTAGTCTAGATTTCACAAAAAGTAACATATCTTCTGGTCATTAAAACACACATATTCTTTTAAAAATACACCAAACCTTTGCAGATGATAATAATGCACACAACATTCTAAGTGTTTTAAGAAGCCTTTTAATACAAATAATTAATCACATTGATACAAAAACATCAAGCTACAGTACACACAAGGGAAAAGTGTAATAAGCTTTAGAATTGCACTTGACAGTTTCAGTCCTAAAGTATAGGAAAGTTATGTTAGCTGCACAGACAATGCTGAAACATGCTCTTATTTTGTAGGACCAGCTCTTGACAAAACAAATGCTCTTAAAATACAGCATTTTTATCCAGATACTGAAATTGAGGCAGATAATAATTTGCACATTTTCTTATTGTCAATGGCTGCGTTCCATATATGATTGTACTGCTCCTGCCCTTTCCATGTTTGGACCTATTTCAAACAGATAGCTTGTATCTGGGGGTTTGGTGGCCCTTCTTCCCTGTTTTCCCTCCTGACAGCGCTCACCGCAGAGGAGGTGGTAGGGAGATGTCCCCTCTCAACCAGACTGGGACATGGCAGTGTCATGGGGAGCACACAAGGGAGCACTCACGGGCAAAGGGAGGCAGCTCTCAGGGAGCAAAACTGGATGGGAGATCCCAACAGAGAACAGAGAGCATGTCAAAATGAAATGCCATAAACAGAGGCCAAAAAAGTCTCCTTTTATTTGATCCAGAGCAAGTAGCAAAAGATACTGATGGACATTTGTGTCTAACTTGGCAAGATCTAAATACAGCCTGGTGAAATATGAGTTGTTTTCTGTTTTTCCTCACCCTCTTCTTTTAAGTTACTGGTAATCAAGACCAAAAGCGGCTGTATTCCATAATTTCCTTTTTCAAAACAGAACCCCGCTGTTGAGCAACTTTAGTATTCTCCAAGAATAAAATTAACTTCTGTCAGGCACTGTAAGGCAAAATAATAATTTAGAAATAAGGTAATAAACAGACCTTCAGCTGTACAACATGGGAAAGCCCTTCTTACATGTTATTTTTTTTCTTTTTCATTACAGTTTTGGTCTAAATAAACTATCAGGTGTGGGGTTTGTTTTGGGTTGTTGGTTTTTTTATGCTAAGAGAAATGACAGAGCTACTACTAACTGAGGCAGAATCCCACCAACTGCAAGATCATAGCCTAAAGGAAAAAAAGTCACATATTTGGAACAGATCCAGAAGAACTACTCTGAGGTTAATTCTTCTGTCTTTCATCAGAGCCTAACTGAAGGGCACAGATTATACCTGTCCATAAATTCCTCAAACTTTTTATAAGGATATAAAGGACTGACTTTGATCTCATATTAAAATAAATATTCATGAATAATAGTGCTGAATCAAGTGAAGAATAACTCGGTCCCAGTGACACTATTGGAAATTCAGAACCACTCTATTAATTTCAATAAAGCTGTTGCAGTTTAACATCAACACCAAAAAGCTCAGAACTGGGACCACTGGAGCATACCTGCTCAAAAGGTGTCTCACAAGTCAGTGATGAAAGTCTCCCAAACACTGGTTTTCCTCCAGGATGTTTCCACTGGGTGACATTAAAAAAATCTTATTTTGTATCAGTCTTTGTATAAAAGTCTGATGGCAGCAAGTAAATCACAGCAGGAGGACTGTAATTTAAAGGGAAATGCGGGGGATTGCCAGCAGAAGTGGTTGCACTTCAGTGGATCTCCCAGTGGCTATGGCTGCTGCATTAATAGCACAAAGGCAACACAAAGCACACTCGCTGGTGAATGTCAGACTAGAGACTCAAAAAACATCCAGAAGAAATGGTAGCAGGATTTTTTATTTCCCCTGACACCAAGCGGTGCAGCCCCAGAAGCTGGCCCTCTGAGCGGTCACCTGTAACCCCAAGTGGTGTGTTTCAGCAGATCCCTGAGCCCACAATCTCACAAAGCACTGCCTTGTTGGGAGAAACAGTGAAAACCCATCCAGCGTTCGCTGCGGCTGGACTGGGGAACACATACAAGCAGCTATTAAGGAAGGTTGATGAGAATGAAACCCATGCAACCAGAACTGGGGCATGCTGCAAAAAACCTATAAAAGAACTGAAGCAGCGAGCAGCAATCCCAGGAAGGGATGAAAGCCATTCTGGTTGGTGTCAAGCTGCTGGAGAATGGTATCCGAGGGGGATAAGCATTAATAAATCTTTAGACATGGAGAAGTCCAATTAAAACCTAACTGAATACATGCTCCCTGCTGACAGCAATATCCTACATATCCTGTCACCAGGATGAAAACTGTTAGTGTGAGGCCTAAAGAAAATTTTCTGCTCAAAGCCATAAAATCCTCAGTAGAGCTATTCAAGTCCCCAAACTGGTAATAAAGTCTAACTGTCCCAAAACCATTCCCAGGAAACACTGGGGCACCGGTGCTTCATGCTGCTGAACTGGTTGTCCACCAGGCAGGATCACTGTTCATCCAGTTCTGATATCCTTACTCCTTGCCTTTTAATGACATACGTAAAAACACATATAACATACTACAAAAATCAAATGACCTTACAATCTATCACTTCACACAAAAACTAACAAAATTCTTGGGGCAATTTGTATTTCTGGTGAGCAAGAGTAAGGAAGAACATCATCCCAAAACTCATCAGTGGTCAAGCATTCAAAACTAATTCTCGTGCAAAGGGACAGGTCAAGACAGATGCAACACTGTCCTGTTGCCCTAGCCCTTGTTCTAGTCTGACACAGGCAGGTACAAGTTAAGCCAAGTGCTGGTATCTACAGTCCACTCACATGGACACCACGTAGTTTTGCTTCTCAGGTATTTATAAGGTGAGAAAATGCCCATTTGTGTATGCAGTCATCCGGGGATTTGTTTGCACATACAAAATGGGGCAGATGGCACATGTATGTATTTCCTGAGCAAGACGCCATGAAAAAAAACACAAAACAAACAAACAAAAAACCTCAGGAAACATTATCAGTCAGATCACAATATTCTGAATTTTAAAATGACATTTCATGGTCCTAGAATGAAATCAAACCTACACTTTTACAATATGCAGAAATCAGAACCACAATCTCTCTCCTCTGTTTCCACTGAATGTCAGAGTCCTGTGGTTCAGGGCTTCCCTCTCCCACTTTTTGTCACGTATATAAGAAGTGTTCAGAAACCAACAAAGAGGAAAGTAAAGCACACAGAGACCAAACAATTCTCCAGATATCACTGGGAAAGTCAACTGTGCAGCCAGGAGAAATAATAGATTTCTTAATTAACACTATTTTGCTTTAATCATTAACCGGTGATATTCATCCCAAGACACGCACAAAGCAAAAAAATGTGACAACAAAATCTAGCTGAGATATTGTCCATCTTTCCATGACAAAGCACTAAATAACAACTGTAAAGTGCAAAGCTGAGCAAACTGCAACCGTTTTCATGCAGGGATGTGTAGAGTTTGATTTGTCATTACCTAACATCTCTTTCTAAGCAAAAAATTAGACTTCATAAAACATTCACTTTCATAAGTAACTTAAAGTGAAAGAAATGAGCAAAGTAATGTTAATACCAATGCAGTTTTAACTAACAGAACATACTAAAGGGTACTAAAGGGAACAAATTACAATAAAACTTTCATGTAATCTTACCCGCTGGATAGAGTCTTTTCTACTTAATGTTTTCTTTTGGAAGAAAGATTGTGCAATCCAAGCCTAGCTTATTTTGCCTCCATATCCTTAGCTTCAACTTCTGCCTAAGGAAAATATAGGTTTATTTAGGCTACAGCCTCGTTTTTCCAGTGTGTTTATACTTTCCTCTATTGAGAATTTTACTTGAAAAATATTTAGCGTTTAGGTTTTGACTATGTGACAAATCCATGACTCCAACTAGGAATTACAGATCCTGGGGCAGAAACCAACACAGCTTTACTGACAGTCCCTGACATGAAGCATTCTGGTATATACCAGTATTTCTACTTTATGTCATTTTTTGGTCATTTTGTCCAAAATCCATTAAATCAGAGAGGAGCTCTAGTGGCCACACATAATAAAATTTGTCAGCTTGGGACTTCTTTCATTTCACGGGAAGGGGTGGGGCAGGGAAAAATCATTTGAAACTACAATTCAGAGGAAAGATTACAATTTAGCTCCTGGCTGTCAAAATGATACACTCTTTAAAGCTGAAGTAAGTAAACAGTTTCAGAGGAAAAAAAATAAAAATCGTAAGAAAATCTGCCATTTTACTTTGTTATTTTTTGTTTTTTCCTCTTCAGTCATTTATATACAGTTGTGCTTATAAGCTTCTTTTCCAGCAAGGAAAGATTAAAAAGGACACTTCCTCTTACACTACTGACAGGAAGATAATATTGCCTGAACTCATCCTGAAAGGAAGGAGGCTTTTTAAGGAGCTCAAAATAAACCAGAGAGCCAAAGAAATGAAATTAGGTTCCATTCAGCTTTTCTTTGCTTTTTCTTTTTAATTAAATTCCTTTTTTTTTTTTTTTTTTTCATTTCTCACTGTAAGCAGGTTTTTTGAAGTTAAAGGAAAAATGAGCAGATTTCTCTAACATCAAGAGAGGGTCAAAGAAAGGACACTGTGTACCTTTCTGGGGGCACCTGTACTCAGCTGCCTGAACACAAAATGAGCCAACATCACTTGGCAAATGGTTTCTTTACTGGCTTTAGCAGAGATCCCTTGGCTCTCGCTGCTGCCTGAGGTGTTGTGAATCAGCAATAATGCTATACTCCCTTTTCTACAAGTGTTGGTTGTTTATCTTTTCTTCCTTCACAGTGAATGAGGTGCTTTTGAAACAAAGGACAAAATCTCTCATCGTGTTTGATGCAGCACTATGGAAAGGGTTAGCCAATTCTAAGCAAAGTGGTTACCCTTTCAAAGGGTTTTTCTAACAGTAACTTTTTTTTGGTTTTTTTGTAAAATCTGGGGAACCTAGGAAAAGAGAAAGAAAAAAAGAAAAATATCTCATATTTTCACAGCAAGCAAAAAATAAAATTAGGAATTTGTCATCAAAGTCCTAATCTCATAACCATCTGAACCAAATCAAAGAAAACATAATGAGATTTATTTTCCTTTTGATAAAACCATCTAGGCACTTCTAAAAACACTTAAAATAGCAGAAAACAACTGTTCCACCACATCATTGTGTCCCAACCAACTGGGTTAATCTTTGCACACTAGGATACACTAGTATACACTAGCATGCAAATCCTTGCCTTTTTCCCTCCTAGTATAAGCTAACGAAACTTCAGCAGAGTCATCCAACAAAACCGCAGGCCAGCACAGCAGCTGGCTATACTGACACAACTGCTTCAATTTGGCACATCATACTCGAGCAGGCAGTATAGAGTCTCTGCATTAATAATGCAACACAATCTTGCAATGGCTGAACCAGTTTTTTTCCTCCTCGTTTTTTTAGCATCTCAATTCTCCTGCTTGCTTCTGATGTCTCTGGTGCTTAAACTTGACCTTCACCCAAGGGTTTTAGTAGGACACTGTCAAAATATACCTCCAAAGCAGCTGAAGTATATAGCTTCTTTTTTTATGCTAATGATTTCTTTCCCTCCAGAGAAGGTTAACTTATCTACCCTGCAATTCATTATGTTGGTGCTGCAGCTCTGTTACCTTTCCTGATTTCCCAGAGTCACAGTGCAAATTCTGTTGCCATTGCCTTCGCAGGAAGTCAGAGGTGTTCCCCTGCCTGCAAGATCCCCTGGGCACTGCAGGGGAAAGCAGTTCTTCCATCCTTCTCTGTGTTTGTGCACAGCCTGAGAATCACAGAATGATTTGGGTTGGAAGGGACCTTGGAGATCATCTAGTTCTGCCCCCCTGCCATGGGCAGGAACACCTCCCACTAGCCCAGGTTGCTCAAAGCCTCATCCAGCCTGGCCTTGAACCCCTCCAGGGATGGGGCATCCCCAGCTTCTCTGGGCAACCTGGGCCACTGCCTCACCACCCTCAGTGAAAAATTTCTTCCTAATATCTCACCTAACCATGTGCTGTTCTTTGAGAAAAAAAAAAAAAAAAAAAAACATGTTTCTGCCCTTTTCAAGGCAACAAATAGGATCCCTCCAAAAAAAAAAAAAAAAAAGGGAAACACCTGTAAAACCAAATAAATACAGTAGTATTTTCTTTCTCTATTAACAAAAGCAGAAATTTCCTGCCATAAGCATTTCTTCAAGCTACTTTGTCACAGGCTTTAAAGGTGCCTGGGAGGTTACCTCAATGAAGAAGATGCACTTCAAAGCAGCTACAGCTCTGCTCAAGTGTCACAAGCACTCTTGGCTCCCATCATGTAGAGATGCCACAAACGTTTCTGCAGGGAGCACAGAGGTGGGGGTCTGTGTCTGAGCGTGCCCGTTAGGAGGATGTCAATCAGGAGATGAAACAGTGGAGCCCATGGAGCTCCCTTCCTTCACACTCACATGGCAAAGTAACGCTCGCTTCCTCTACATAAATCCACAAGCACTGCAACTGAGTTCTTAAAAAACAAGCAGAAAATGAGGTCTCCAGATACAAGAAAAGGATCAGATTCCATCCCAGCTGGCAGGTGATTACTGAAAAGGGGAATGTTTTTAAAGCAGCTGCAAGCCTAAGCAGGATTTACCTGGTAATAGAAATGTATCAGAGTTTAAGAAAACCGAAGGTAAATACTGTCTGCTAAGAATGTTATCACCTCCACAATGTACCAGCATTGCTTGCTGTCCACAGATCGACAGTTTCCTTCATCTTTTCTTCTCAGCTACCATTTTTTTAAAATTCTGAACCAAGGTTAACACACACATTTTTTCATCCAAACATGAGGATGAAGCTTACTAATAGCTGCACGCCAAGGTCTGAATTAGGACATGCTTCTGGGGGTAAAGAACTCCTGAATAATATTCCTTCTCCATTTGTAGCAGGTGCTGCTATGCTGTGTATTTTCCAGTTAGAATATGAAACCCTAGCAAGATTTCTGGATCTTTAAACTGATCAATAAGATTTTAGATTGACGCCACCCTTGCTTTCAGTAAGAGTTGCATTTCACTGCCTCCCAGTTTTATACAAGAGTATCTCAGCTATCACAGAAGTTCTATTTCTTTTTTTTTAATAAACTTTTCATTATCCTACTTTACCATAAAACTGAAGTCATTGACAGACCTAAGATCATATATAATAGAGTTATTTCAACCAGGACTGTAAGAATCCCTCATGAGAGACTGCCAAAAGGCAGCAAGCCACCCAGTGATCAAGAACTGAAGCACGACCTACAAGCAGAAAGGTCATATAAAACTTGAACTCTCAGCTTCCCAGCTAGATGCCTGCTTTTCTACCGTGATTAAGTTTCTTCTGTTATAAGATTCAATTGAACTGAGTCAGCTTCTGTCATTCTCGAGGCATAATCCAGACAGCCCCCTCCCGTTCTGCCATGGAGACCTATAGAAATCCATTTTCACTGCGTACATTTCCCTGCCTGAGAACCTGAGAAAGAAAGTTTTGCAAAAGTTCAAAATATTGTGTCATAACTGCTTGAAAGAAAACTCATGACATTTTCTACCACTTCATACTTAGTATTACATTTTTTTCAGTCAAAATGATTAAATTCTGCACTAAAACACATAAAAGATTCTTCACAGACATTCCCCAGATACAAATAACTTCATGAGGAAAATACCATTGCCCACCTTTTCCTCTGGTGCTCAACTTCACTTTTGCAGAAGAATCTGAAGCAAGAAGTTGCCAAATGTTTTCAGCAATACTTTTTTTCATTTACAGTGAGACACATAGCTGTATAATGGAACACAAGAAAACTAGAAAAATATGAACATTTGCATCCAATGTTCTGTGCTCCAATTGAACAAATAGTTTGGTATTGTCTCTGATACTTTGCACAGAATCCAAGTTAGACAAATCTGTTTATTGACCGCTTGACTGTCTGAATAAAGCCAGAGAACAATCAGCAAGCTATAACGCTCATCTTCCTGAATGTGTGAATTAATCAACACCGAAATATCTGAATTACTTTTACCATTATGTTTGCTTACTGAATTTATCTATGGGAAATACCATTTTCCTCCATTATATACTTCATTCATTGTAAATCAAGAACGATCACATGTTTTATCCCAGTGTTATTTCAGTTTACACCAGTAAAACAACAGCAGGACAACCACAAGTCACCAGCAGTGCCTGTTTACCATGGCACAAGCTTACTGAACCAAATAATGGATAGCTTGAAAGGCTTCAAATATGGTCTGTCTGATAATGTTATTAGCTTTATACGTAAAGCCTCAGAAATTTCATTACTAGTCTGGAAAAATATAAATACAAATTATAAAACTCGGGGGGCATTATATATCCAAGCAGCTAGAATAAGCTGCTGGTTTCACTAACCATATAGTAACATCATTTCATTTTTAGAAACTTTTGATCTCTTATTTCCCAGAGCTTTCATTATTTCTTGAATTGCGATGGCAGCTACTCACCATTGCTATCTACTGTTTAAGACTGAATATGTCATATTACAAGTACTCAACTGAAACAAGCTGAAATAAGACCTCTGGGCTGCCAAACCCTCTTGAGGGCCACAAAATACTGAGATGCCCATCACATGAAGCTATTCAATAACTCAGCTTTTAAGTAAATGAAACCAAATACAGTAGTCATAGAAGAAATAGTAATAAAAGAAACTAAGTAGGTGGCTCTTAAAGAGACAGCTGTTTTTCTGTCTACAAAAAATCTTGTGTAATCTCTTCAGAACATCCTCAGAATGCTTTGAAAGATTCTGCTTTTTAAAAGGCCATCAATTCAATAATAAATACACGTACGCATACATGCATATATATAGTTATTGAATATATCAGGTTTAGAACATTGCCTGGATCTCTAAGGCTGGCTTAGTGTGAAGTTGATTTAGATTGTTTATACAACGTGGAATTAAACTTTCCAGTTTGCTAATAAAAATAAAAAACTTGCCAAGACAACAATGTACTACTTCCTGCCCCTCTCCACCAAACTGAAGGTAGGAAACAATTCTTTAAATTCAGATATTTTCAATCAGATTTGTTTCTTTCATTTAGGAGACAGCAAGTATCATAAGCACACTGGAAACAGAGTTTCCAGTTTTACACAATTCTTCTTGTTATGCATTACAAAGAAGTACCGGCAGGACTCCTGTTTTGTAGGACTCTTGCCACCTACCACCTGTAATTTACATAATAGAGGATGTGATTGGAGATGTGCGTTTGCTCCTCCCCACATTAATTTTCAGTATGTCACAGCTCACCTGTTAAACAACAGCAATTCATCACCCTCTGACAAATAGCAAAATAAAACCACTCACTGTGTCTCACAATGGAAGCCAAATCAAACCCAAAGCAAGCGCTGCGCTCACATTTTGGACTAGGCACAGACCTGTGTAATGCCGTCACAAATTCAATTACTTTGCACTATGATTATTAATGCCAGAACAATGTAATGAGTGTGAGTGAAGATAAAATTCCTCTGGTTGAGTCCTTGATGCTGAAATTTCTTTACCAAATTAAAGCGCTTTTTCCCTGGGCATTTGGGAGTCTCATTAAAAGCCCACTTAAGCCAACGAGAATCTTCCCATTAACAGACAGAAGTCTGAATTAGGTCCTAACTGCATTAAAATTGAAACATGTGGAGGTTGATTTTTAGGAAAAACAGTTTCCTGATACTGGCTTGGAATTGTTTCTGTACTTGCTCATGCAGCCAGCACGGATTTCTGTGTTCATATCAAGCAACTACACAGAAATGCATATAAGGAAATCTCACTACATGTATACATGCAATAATCCAGTCTGCAGATATAAATCGTGACAGCAGATAATTTTAAATAGGCCTCAGAGTTCTTTCAAACCTCTTAGCTCATAGCGATGCCCTGAAGCATATTCCTTATTCCTTCCTCTCTCTTATTACTAAGAATCACAGGAATTTTGCACTTCAATTCCCCACCCTTAGCTATAGCTATAAAGCTACAAAGCTACCAAGAGCCTACAGCTACATTAAGGAGACGGTTGCCTAAATCCAACCTAATTCCCACTGTGGTGCCTTAATTCCAAAACCGCTCCTCAAATTCCTCTGTCACTGATCATCTAAGCCTGTACAATCCTAGATGTCTTTGGTTTTGACATTAAAACTTTTCAGGTGCCAGAGGAATTGTGGCTTCCCCAGTGAATATTTTTCATTCCTCAGGAGGCTGAATATGATGAAGTCACCTCCTCTTCCTGAAATGGCTCGACTCCTTCTTAAAGACATGTATATATATACACACGCACGTTTATCTATTATATGTATATATATACTTATATATATAAAATAAAATTGAGTT
>NW_010119383.1:8962-64152 GCF_000699245.1 Pterocles gutturalis | reverse complement strand
CTTGTATGAAGCTTCCCCTCACAACTTCTTGCAGCAAGGACTACCTGCTGCCCTGAGACTCAGGAGGGACATGATCAGCCCCACATGGGACAGCTTCTACAAGAAGACCCAGAGTAGACAATTTGTAAGTACGCAGCCTTGAATTTCTGACCCAGGCATGCAGGCTCCTGCTGGTTTGATTTTATCGATCAAAGAAGGAAGGATGCAGAGATTATTTGGGTTTCAACCAGAGAGGCTGCATCCAGCTCTACCTCCAGTATTCAGGTTGGCTGGAAAGCAGGATGGGAAACTCATCCTGTTTCTGCCTGTGCCGCAGCTCTGGGGTTGATCCGAGATTGCCATAGTCCTTCTGCTCTGGGAACAGTGGGCTGCTCTGCTCCAAGTCAGCCACTCGAACTGGATCAGCTTTTCCACATCCACCCACCTCCGCTGTTGCTCTGCCCAGCTACTGTTCTGGCTTTCTTTTGAGGATGGTGTTGATCCTGTGGATGGGTCTCTCCTCTCCCTGTCACAGTGCTGCTGAAGTAACCTAAGATGCTCTGAAACTACCTCCTTGTACAACGTGTACGTTGGATATGTTCCCTCACTCACAACCGAACAAACTTTCCTCTCCCTGCCTCCCTCACCTTGATGGGGGGACATCAAACAAGAAGGGGAAACAGGGTCTTCAAGGCCTGTGGTCAAACACACGATTCTGTTTTCCAAGCACGAATTAAAAAAAATAGTTCATGGGCAGCGCAGGACAGAAAATACAGAGTCAGCTGCTTAATGGGGGCAAACAAAAGAACACCAGGCTAATGGTGCACCCAAGCTTGGCCCTGTGAAGATTTTGTCAAGCTGGTTGTGTCAAATCTGACGCTTGGCCAGACCCAGGACTGTGGAAGTGCTGTACTACAAGGTTTGGGAACTCATTCACTTCCACTGGCCTTGGAAACCAAAGCCCTCAGCTGCTTTTGTGAAATGAGCCGTTGTTGCAGCACGAAAGTCAATCTGTATTTGGTCAGAGCTCTGGTTTATCATTAAAAAAACAAACATTCAACTTCCAGCCCTGCTGGACAGTGCCCCAGCATCAAATGTTGGTTTCCTGGCTGCTAACAAATATCAGCACGCTGCAGAATAAGCAGCAAGGGGACGGCTGAAACTTCTGGGGTTTAATCCTCTGGGGTCACACCTCGTGGTAAAGCCTGAAAGTGAGATTCCTGCCCAGAGGGAGAGAGGGAGGACAGGGCTTGGGAGGGACACAAACCCATGAAGTCCACCTGATTACTCACATGCAAGATATGTTACAAGAGCTTCTAGCACGTTTACTAATGACCACAGTTATTTGTGACCAGATGACTTAATAGTCCCTTCTGACCTTACAAATCTCTGTATAAACAAGGGTTTATTCTCCCACACTCTGGGGAATGAATCCAGCTGGACAGGCGGGACTTAGGAGAACAGATCCTCTGCAATGTAAATAGCGTTACGCTGGTTTATACCAACCGATGAGTTTGGCTAGATGGCTGATGTAACTCACATGTTCTCTAACAAAGATGTTCAGCTGATCTGTGTACGTTCTCCAGCCCCTGCTTAGACTCCCTCAAAGCTTCCTGATCTTTCTTTTCCCTAGGGATATTTTATCCTCTATCAGCAAAGTCACAAACTGAAGCCACTCCTGCAGGAGAGGATAATGCTACCAGCAAGAGGTTCTGTCCCGAAGAGGAGAAGACTTACAAGTGAGTAACACTGTTTTGAACACACACGTGCTGAAAGCCGTAAACAATTGGTGACAGCTGTGGGTGGACAGTTGTACTATTAGTTTTTCCTGCAGGGATTTGCAATAAACATTTAAGGATGGGCTCAGGCCATAGCGTTTGGAGCCAGATCTGGATCATGTCCTACATTCACCAAGTTCAGATTTCAGACTGTGAACGCACCCTGCTCCAGGATTCAAGCCTAAGACCTGCTTTCAAGGCTTTTGATTTCACCTGCTGCACGTTGAGGGGCTTCATCATGACACCTGACTCACAACCTAAGCTTTCCCAAGCCTTAGGTTTGGCTCATCAGATATAGAGCAGCTCAGCTCAGTTTAACTCCAGATCCAAATTTCACCAAACTTCAGAGCAGTCTAAATCTGTTCTCTGTCTCTCAGGATAATCTTTAGCAGGAACCACACTTACCCCTGGCATGTATTCAACAAAGATAGAGAGTTTCTTCTCCTCAGGATCCCGCAAGCACCCATAGTACTGCACTATCCTGTCATGACGGAGAGTCTTCAACAGCTGAATCTCACATTCTAAGGCATTCACCTCCTGCAACAGAACAGACATGCTTCGTGACAAAAGGGAGCTGTTACTTTGGGAATATTATCCAAATATTGCTCAATGCTGAACACTCTTTTCATAGCATCAGCCACGTAAGGCTCAGAAATGAGGAGCGTTGCCCTAGACAAAAAGGTAAGGAGAAAGACAGATGGGATACACAGGGCTTGGCTTTGAGATAGGTTTACTTATTTAATTTTGCTCAAGGAGTTCTTCTGGCAAGGTGTGAATGAAGACAACAGCAAAGCTAAAGCAGTGCCCAGAGGAGGAAGAAGGTGAACAGAACAAAGCTGAAACTAAGGAAGAGCTGACAGATCTGCAAGAGATGATACCTGAGACAGAGTGGGCCAACAAGACCAAGGGATCGGGAGGCAGAAAAGTCACCAGAGCATGCTGACTGGTGCCACAATCCACTGGGTACAACTCCCAAGAGGGCAAACACCACACATTGTATCTACACACTGCCTTCCATCAGGGAAACGGACCTTTCTGCCACCTCTACCCTCAGCCTCCAGCCCACAATCCCACAATGTGATGCAGAATGCCGTCCTGCCCTCGTACTCACTTTACTCGTCTCTTGACTGTCAGGGTCGAAAGGCACCTGCTTCACCGACAGCTCCCGGCCAGTGTCAGCATCGTAGCAGAGATAAACTTCCCCAAAAGCTCCTCTTCCGAGCAGCTTCCCCAGCCTCCAGTTCACAGGTGCCTGCAGGGCTGCAGAAGAGAGGAGAGAGCTGAGAGAAGAGCACAGTAAGGAGACTTCAGCATCAGGGTCCATCTGACCCCACAAAGTGCAGATCAGGCTCGCAATGAGCTCACCGGGGCAGGCAGCGAGCCACCTGCTCCCAGGAGCACCACAACTAACCAGTTTTAATTGCCCAAGTGTGTGGGGATGTCTCTTTGTCTGCACTAGTATAAAGCAGAAAAAAGAGACAGAAAAGTCAAATTTCTTTAGAGTCATTCTTCTAGAAACTGCTTTCTTAGCTAACATTGAACTTTCCTCTGCTATGGGAATGGTTAGCAGGATACAGCTGAGCAGCTGAGCAGCAACTCAGGCAGGGATCAGCAAAGAGTTTCACCTCACTAGTCATTCCTAGGTTGTTATCCATCACTGACCAGGCCCAGAATGCACCAATTTCTATAGTATGAGCAGTCTTGCAAAACCAGAGCAGCCTGCAACACCATCTTTGGGTCCTGGGTTGACCAGTGTAAGCCAAAGAATGGGGCCTCTGGATGCATTCGCTCCCACATCCCAACTCTTCTGGAGGCTTCTGCTGCATGAGCACACTGACAGTCTACCACACAAGGAATTTTCTGCAACTCAGCAAGCGATGAACACCACCTGACCCCACACACGCTCTCAGCTCACGGCCAAGGTAAGATACAGCGTGTTGTATTAAATCTTCCTCACTGAGACATAGCTAGAGCAATGTGCCTCATGCTGGAGGTGGAATCAAAGCACATTCCCACATGGATAGCTGAGCTGATGCCCAGTAACACAGCAGGTCACGATAATTCCATTTTGTCTCGAGACCTGGATGTACTGAGTCCTCAGGCACTAGCAGCTTTGATTCACTTACAGTTCCGAGCTTTCGTAGGGGAGGTGCTGAAGACCTGCAGACTTTTTTCACAATTGTTCCACCATTTGGGCCTGTACTCGTCGTACTGCAAGGTGCTGAGCTTGCTGTCCCCGTTAAAGCTCTTGGTTCGGCTAGAAGGGACAAGCTGGAACAGGTTCTCCTGTGGGAAGTAACTCCTGGGGAAAGTCCTCCGGCCTGTGGGAGAAAAGAGGGAGAGTTACAGCAAGAACGCACACGCCAGCTTGGATCTACCTGTCACCACCTTCTCACATCTCTGCCCAGATCCAGTGATCTCCAAATTAAACAAAACAAGTGTAATGAAACTGAAGCAAAGCCCTGTGAACATTTTTAACTCAATTTAAGAGTTGTTAACAGCAGGCATTACATCTAATGCAGATGTTTTCAGAGGGGTTTGCAAGAGTTTAATTACATTAGGGTTTCTGTTGGTTGTTAATCACAATTAAACTCTGAACAGGCAGGGGTTTACACTGCAAATTATCCCTGGCACCCCCTAACACCACAATACAAATGACCACACTAGCAATGCCAGACCTCGTCATAACTGCTTGCGCAAGGATGGTGTCCGTGAGAGATGAAGTTCATTCTGGAAGGCTCAATATGCTGTCTGTGTGTCCTCAGTATTTTTTTTTTCCAAGGGAATTTGATTCTTACTCAGTTTTGCCTCCCACCACTTCCAGTCTCATACAGCGTGAGAAGCAGCAATGAGGTGATGGAGTGGTCCCCAAAGCTCAGAGCTCACCAGCTTAAAACAGAGATGTGAACAGATACTGCTACCCTTAAATCTCTGGGGGATTTTGTACAGCTCCGTGAGAAACCTGCTGTAAAGGTCACGAACCTGCATCCTTAAAAGCAAGCGATTTAGGGGAACAGAAGGGTTGATATTGCCAGGGATGAGAAATGCTACCCATCCATGTGGCTAAGTCAAAACATTGGGTATACACAGAAGAGGAGCTGAGCGCTGACTTTCCTACATGCTGTAGGTGCTCAGCACTTCCCACGAGCAGGCCTGCAAGGTCTCACAGAGGATGCTCTTCAGAATACGCAAGTGAATCGCAAATTACTTGGTTCTTCTTTTATTAGAAAATTCTCCTTCTCAGTTCTCTCCTGCCCTAGGCACTGTAACAAGCCACCAAGATCCTGGACTGAGCACCTCCCTCCCCACCCCTCCATCATTTTCTTACCGTCACTGTAGTCCTTGCGACTTTGGGAGAGGTGGTACTGCCTTGGGAAGGTCCCACCTTTCCCAAACCTCTCGCAGAACAACGGGATGTCGAAATCTGTCAGTAGGGAAGAAGAGACAGGTTTCTGAGATCAGCTCAGTATCAAATGCCCAAAGCATTTTTTACGGGAAAGCATTCTGGGCTTCATGCTGAATTACAGGGAAGAATGAGGTGACAAGCTGTTCATTCACACAACCATACATTCCCTGAGGCTCACTATGAAATCTGTCCACAGTCACACACTCCTTAGTGGAAAATAATAGACACACTGGTCTTGGTCCCCCTAAAGCAAAGAGGTTTAACTGCTGACTTTGTGGACCCTGGCCCACACTGTTCAAATACAGGGCAGGGGATCAACATAGACCATGCCTGAATTCCAAGGCAGAGCACTAAACATCTTATTCGTGCATAGAAAATACAAAAATCATCACGAACTGCCAGTCAGGGTCAGGCCCAGATCCATCTATTCCAAAACCTCTGCTTTGATATTAGCTATTTACAGGGAAATAAAAAAATCCAGCACTTGGCTAACACCGGACAATCCCTCCCCTCTTTCTTCTCAGATACGACTCCTGATCTCTGAAAGCCACAGACCAATTTATACCTCCCAGAGCTCTGAACTTTCATATTTACTTTGATTAAATGCTAGTAAAACAGACTTAGAATATACAGAAGGGATTAAAGACCATCAGACTTTAGATTAGACAGGAGATTATGAGAGAGATGGATGGACATGCGAGATAAGGACATTTTTTTTAACAGAAAAATGCAGCACAGGAAGCCATTGCTGGTAGCACTGAATAACTTGAGATTAAAATATCTGTCATTTCCCCCCCCATCTTTCAGCTCCTGTTTTTCCTCCATCCAACTCTAATGACACAGTTCATTCTGATTGTTTGTTTGTCTTAGCCTGGGGCCAGCAGCCGCTCCTTGGAGACCGGTCCTGGCCTTGGTCACGCTTCGGCATGATTTTCCCATTACAGCAGTGCGCAAGAAGAGCGCATAATGGCTGAAATATGGTCAGCAAGAAAAGTAACAAGGACAGGTCAAGAAGTTCTCGGTGAGCCACGTGTGAGCAGCGATGCCGAGTGGCGTCTCAAACCAAAATGCCTCCCCTACCACTAGGGATGTATTAAAACCTTCAGCGACATGGCCTGACTACAGCTTCATTTCAATCTAGAAATCCTGCCTGAGGCCAGAAATGAGTTATCATGCTACAGGCTGACTGCCATTTGTCCATTTTTAATAGTGAAAGTCATTACAATACTACAGAGTTTCCATGATTTAACCAGCTGGATGTTTATAAGTGATTAAGCAGTAACCTATGATCCCTGCAAGTTACCAACACACTTTCTCTAGCAGCATTTGCAGTATCCCACATTATTATTAATGCAAGTGGAAGAGATATAACTCCTTAGAGAGTTTGGTATGCGGTTTTTGCTATGTAGGAAGTCAGGATCCCAAAAGTGCAACTCACAGGTACTAACAGAGATGAAACAGATGCCACAAGGCTGTTTCCAGCTTCTCAGCACCTCCCAGTTGTCTCCAAATACAAAAGCAAGCCTCCTCGCAGCACCTTCTTCCAATAAAGAGCTCATCTCTGACCTTTCAACAGCTTTACTTGCTTGCAGTGTTTTACTTCCAAGACCCTTGCTACCCAGATTGGGCTGTTGTTGCTGTAAACTGATTCCCAAACCAGGCCCAAAGGTTCTTCAGTGCTATCATTATTGCTGCAGAGCCAAGAAGGGTTAATGATGACAAGAGCAGCCCTGTCATGTTTGATGCTCTGGGTCTTTTGATTTTAGAGAACATTCAGGTTTGATCATTGCAGGATCATTTTGCAGTGTAACCTTAGCAATGGAGATGGTTTGCTGATTGTTTTTAATTACTTTCTATGCAGCGCCACCCCTCTAATAGCCTTTTTCCAGTTTCTTTATTACATGCTTTTATACTTTTAAGCAAATACAAACCTCCAAGAGTGCTTACCCATGCAATCAAGACTGTCTTTGGGATGGCTCTTCCTTCCAGGAACAGGGGTTTGGGTAAAGGGAGGGCTGCAAAGGAATGGGGGAAAAAAAAAAGATATTAGAAAGGCTGTGGAATGAATTAAGAAGTGATTACACACAGAAAGCACAGGCTATGCCACGAGATGCACTGATTACTCATCAGCTGAGTCTACCTGACTGACCTCCCATCCTTAACCTGTACAAGAATGAAGACTGATTTTTTCCTGTGGCAAACAAAAGGGATGCTCCAGAAAACAGTCACCAGGCTGAACTGAAGCAGCCAAAGATCACACCATGACACCTACGCACAAGACGACACAGAAGGAGGGATGCAGATTTCTCTTCCCTCAACGTCAAGTGTTCAACCATGCAACTCCACTTTCTGTGAACGTTGTGTAGCTGCTGCAGATGTACACACTGGAGTGCTTCAGTCATGCTTGATTCATGCGGGTCTCCCCTTCTCTGCAACATCATCCCCACTTTCCTCACACAGGAGGGTCTGTGCCACCACGGGCACACACCCCCTCCTGGGAGACCAGGAGCACCAGTGAGCTTGGTGCTTCAAGGCTCAAGGTCTTTAAACCACATTGAGAGGATGATAAAGCACTGCAAGGAGATCTTGGCAATCCTGATTTCACCTCAGCCTCCATAAGGGCCAACAGGGATATCGGGACAGGTTGCTTTTCCACTCTTCCTTTTAACAAAATGGAAATAATAGAAGAAAACTGCTTCGCAAAGTGCTCTGAAACCTACGCATGTTAAAGCTGATCACCACAGGTTTGCAATGGTGAAGAGGAATTTTTCATGTTATTTCTTATCATCAGACTGGTGACCATGCCTGAGACTGGCTCTGCCCTCCTGAGGCTAATGTCATCTCAAGCAATTGGCAGCAAGGGCTCAGCTACGCCTTTGCTGGAATAATTCATACTTACTCCTCTTTCTACTTTTGAAGAATATAGCCCTCCTCGCGTCTTTTCCAGCTCCTAAATCTCAGGACCGAACACAGCTGCCTGCTTCTTTGTATGTGAAATCAAGCCATATCACCTCTCACAATCATGCCTAACACTCTCCTCTGCTTCACAATAAATTCTTACAACCAGGCTCCTTCTGTTGTTCTTCCTAGTAAAGTCTGCGTAAAAGCAAAGCTGGGCTATTGAGGCTGGAAGCACAAGGAATCCAGCTTCGATACAGCCGTAACAATGAGCAAATACATCACAGGAAATTATTAAAAGCCACAAAAAGGAAATGGACCTTGATGTTGAGACAGATCCAAAGCGCAACAGAGCTGCAAATCCGAAGCACGCTACACAATCAAATCAACACAACACAGACCTGCTGGAACAGAGCCTTGATGCTGTACAGCAAAACCAAAAGGGGAAAAAAAAGAAAATCTTTGATGCAGATGGAAAAAAGTATATATTGCTTCCCTAAAGGACATTGTGTCTTATACAGAGGCTACTGTGCCCAGCAGCAAACACACTGTTGCTGTGCACGTGTGAGCTTAGACCAACGTGCCGCACCAACTATTGAATTGCAGCCCGCGTTAGTACAACGTGTCCTAGTTGCTTCCTGCCGAGAAGCTAAACTTAGTTGTTGCTCATCTGGTGTCCTCAGCACCTTGACTGACACATCTGTGGCTGCTGGCAGTGCACAGGGGCTGCCAAATTTACAAGCTGTCAATGGAGAGCAGACAGTATGCCCTGGGAGGAGGAGGCATGGAGAAGCTAAGGGAGTATTGAGCTGGTGACTGCAGAAAGCCAGAGGGGTGGGAGAGGGATCTGAGCGAAGCAGAAAACCCGTGCACACAAAGCCAGGTTGTCCACAGATCCCCAGCTACTTTGTCCAGCTCAGATTGTTGCAATTCAACTAATACCTTTGCACAGACATCTGTGCTAGGATCTGGGTTTTAGCGTTCAAAATAATTTTGTTTTTCTCAGGTGCATCCTCATCCCAAAAGGAACCTCAGAGGATGCTACTGACCCTGCTCCTCTCTCGGGGTGGAGGAGAGGCTGCATTTCAGCTTGTGAACATGGTGACATGCACAACTCACCTGTCCACAGATCTGTCCAGTGACTGGCAGCTCCCAGACAGTGACTCATCAGGGCTGATGAAAGCTTCAAGCATCTGACAGTGAAAGAAATGGGAAAACAATCAAACCACGCACTGTAGCTCTTCAAGCTCCAGTACTTGCAGACATTTCCAGGGTCAACAAGGCTCTACCAAAGCCAGCTGATCTACACCAGGTGATGCCAGCCCCAGCAGAGATGAGATCCAAGCTAACAAAAGTTTTCTTACCAGTGGAAATCCACTTACAATGCTCTCTCTGGATTATTGTTCTTTCCAACCACTATTTGCTAGTAGGGAAACTGAGGCAAAGATAATTAGCATCTTGCCGTTCAAAGCATGTTAAGAAGACAATGAGATTCGAAGTGTTCAAAATATTTGCGAAAAAAATAATTAAAAATATATATATCAGGACACAAATGATGTGCCCAAGGTTGAGGGGATATTGTGTGCCACAGCCAGGATCGCAGCCCTGGACTCCTGACTTCCCCGACCAGCCTTCCTCTCTGGTGATAAGCGAAGCATCAGCAGCGCTTTTGGCTGGAGGAACGAGCTTGGCTCTCACTAGCTCAGTGAGTCAAAAGCTGCATTTGTGTTGCTTCCTGGATGAGACATTGTACTGGACGGGGTTATTTATAGCTGGTTTAGTAACAATAGAGGGTTTGTATTGAGTGGCAAACCTAGGGGTTATGTGCACTTCCATGCAGAGCAGAGCTTGCCCAAGGCCATGCTGTGCCGCAGTCGGGAGGATGCTTCCTCCTGGCTGCAGACCCACAGCAGATACTCACTGACCCCTGCTCCACAGCCAGCCCCGAGCCCAGCTTATTCCTGGGAAAGCTGAGCAACGAGGGTTAAACACCACGTGGAGTCACCCTTCACTGGCTCTGGGACCCAGTCGCTCCTCCTTCCCCCTGTAGGGGAACAGCCTCCCCTTCCCTGAGCTGTTCCTGCCTTAGCCTTCCTCAGCTGGTTGTCATAACAGCTCGTGTTGTTTTGGCAGGACAGTCCCAACTGGAAAGTGCAATTCTTTCTCTGCTTCCCAGTTTTTACCTCAAAGCCTCATCCTTCAAAGTGCACTAAAAAGGAGCAAGACCCCTGCTAGACCCTACTCCCCACCTCTGCCAGCCACACCAGGTCTCTCCCAGCTGTTAAAATAATGCTGAAACAGTTTAATTTCTGGAAAGCATAGAGTGGGGAATCCAAGCAGGCTCCATACTCAGTGTCTGTCCATCTGCCAGGCTGGTCTCAAGGCAAAGACCACAGCTGCATCCCAGGCTTGCACAGGGCCACCCCCAAAAAGCAGCAAGCACCACCTTGTAAGTGGTTTTCCCCAAGGCACGTATGGAAGCTGCAGCATGAGGACTCTCTGAGAGCAAAGCCCATCTGGGGAAAAGCATGGCTGCTCAATGAGAAGAGGGAAAAAAAAAAAGCCCATCCTCAAATCCCCTTTTTTTTCCTGCATTCAATTTTCCAGAGCAGGGCAGCAGGCCACCCACAGTATGATGCTGGGGAAAAGCGAGGAGAGCATCTGGGAATCTTCATCAGGAGCAGGCTCAGAGCTCAGCTAGCACTAACACAGATCTACTAACAGCCAGGGGAGCTGTGCTGATTTACACCCAAGAGGGGATTCATGCGCACCCTCCCCCTGCACGCACACACAATTTATCTTAATCCTACCAAACGTGTTTGGAAGGCATGTGAACACAACAGAAAGCCAACTTTTGGCTGCAAGGAGCACAAGATACATCTGTACTCTGACGCTGCCAAGACTCACCCGGAGTGACTTCTTATTTTATTAATGGCTGTATAATAAACGGTTGAAAACACAACTTTGCCATGGAAACACTAGCACAGCACACACAAAAGCGGAGCTAGTGGGTGCTATATGAGCGTAGGAAATGCATGTCTCCCCAGGCGAGATCCTTGGGGGCCATCACAGAAGTCTGTTCGAGTGAGGATGTCCCTCTATGCCCCTCCTGCACGGCCAGCCCTCCTGCAAACTGTGGATCCTGGTCCTGTCCTTCCAAGAGGAAGAATGAATTGTGTGCCCAAACAGCCCAGCTGACTTCACAGGACCTATACGAAGCTCTTCGGAGCTATAGCGTGAGCAGAGATGCAAAAGGAGAGGGAGGTATAAGCTGGTCCCCTTCTGGTCCCTCAACCATGCAGTTTCCCCCATTGTGGGTACCAAACTGACTGGAGGAAGAGGTGCTGCTCATCACTGTGCTGAAGAGCTAGCTGCTCTTTTATTCCTGAGGGACTGGAATATTCAAACTCCTTATTCTTAAGAGAGGGAAAAAAAAAATATATGGGGGAGGGACAGAGACACAAAACCACAGAGAGAGGCTGCAGGCAGAGCCAAGAACTGTAACTGGAGCTCAGGCAGAAACAGCACATGGGAAGCAGCAAGAGCCGCTGACATCCCCAGGCTGTTGCAATCGCAGGCAATCAGTTGCTTGGCACACTCCCTCGCGGTCCCCAGGATCCGGGAAGGCTGCGGCCAGGAGGGCCCAGCAGCTGGTGTGCACGTGTGTGTCAGATCTACGCTCCTCTAGAGCTACCTGAGGTGCCTGAGCATGCTGCCATCACCGCTGCAGTTGGCTTTTAGGATTTTCCTGGAAATCAGGCCCACTGTTACTTGAGCATGTCATGCCCAGGGGCACCCATTCCTAGAAAAATCTGGCATGAGCCCCATGTGCAGAGCCTGCTGGGGATTGAATGGTGGGAACAGCACTCACAGCACAGCCTGCCTTGTGCCTAATGTTGCCCCGGTTTAACCCATGTGCCCCGGCCCCACTTACGTTCTGATCCATGGTCTCAGGGATGAACTCGCCCTCGCTGTTGATGCTAGTATAGGATCCCTGGCGAGCGATCTGCTGCTGCTCTTCAGGAACGCTCCCCGGGGGCGGAGAGCTCCGGCCGGTGTGCAGAGAGCCTAGGACATGAGAAAAGCACAGGTCAAGGAGAGGACTTGCCGCATCCAAGTCCTCCCAGAGCTCACAGACCTCCTGGAGATGCTGCTGGTTTTGAACTTGTGTGTAAGGGAACAGAGGAGCTAGAGATGCGACACTGTTCATGGGCATCCTACAAAGCTTTTGCAACAGGGAGAGTTTATTACTGTAGGGCCACACAACATCTAGCAGACTTGGCCTTCAACCTACCCTGGACCTATGAGCTGTGCACTGTATCCAGGTGCTCTGTCAACACCAGAAAGAAAAGGGCGCAGAGTTTTCTTGTGATACAATCAGTCAATCTCAAAGCAAAATGCAAACTCCAAACCCAGTTCCCCTCTTTGACCTCTGGGCATGTCCTCCCTGGATCACATCACTGCCTCGTTCAGCAAGCTGCGAAACAGCCTGGGTGAACTCAGTGCAACATCACTTAAACATTTCTTACATGAAAAACGATTTGTACTCAAATACCCCTCTTCTCTTCCCCTTCCCTATAAAAAAGTAAAGAGGAAGGAAAACCAGCCCTCAAATCCAAGAACCATGAGGACGGGAAGGACCTACGGGTTTGCTGAAGGAGGGTTGTCTCCCCTGTCTGTAGCCCCAGAGGCTCCACACCAAACAGAACCCCCCTTTGCACCGGGATCCAGGCTTTCGCAGGCACCCCCCAGGCCTGTTTAGCAAAGGAGGTTTCTATTTTGCACCTGGAAGTGAACCCCACAGCTTCCTTACATTGACAGTCCATTCCTCCCCATTATCCCCCCGAATCCACCCTGACTCCTTGTGCCTTTTCAGGATATATAGAGCGTTGCCCTCACTTAGCCCAGATGGACAGGCTTGGCTCCGCTTGTCTTTCTGCAGTCCCTCCCCTCCATCCCTGGGCTGTCATCACTTCACGGCAAGGAATGCTGACGGAGGTCCGTGCTGTTCCATGCTGGAGCTTTAACCAGTCGGTATTGTGCAATGTTGAGTCTTCACACAACACAACAACTTGTTTTTATGCAGAATTCTAAAAAGCACACATCCTTGAACAGTTAGAAAGCACATGGAGATGCGCTTCCTTACAATTTTTACCATCTTTTGCAGCACTCCTGACAACTCTTTGGTTCATCACAACTATATGGAAACAACATGCGCAGGCTTGGCACAATATTGCAAGAGAAAGGTATCGGGAAGGGGCCTATCCCATCGTGAAAAGTCAACGCTGATCAATCAGCACAACACTTCTGCCTCTTCTGCTGCTATTCTGCATCACGGTTACTGTGCCAGATTGATCTCTGGCACAACTCCATCACCATGATCAACACTTCAAGTCTAAGCCCCCACCTTTCATTTAAGCTGATATGCATCAGGAGCTTCTAACATTAACAGTGTCACACCAGCATTAAAAATTACTAAATCAGGCTTGCTGGATTTATACCAAACACAGATATCTTTGTCTCATGGTACGTCTCCCCCCAGACTCCTTGCTCAGATTGTAAAAATGCAAGTCATATGGCTTTGAGTTTCTTTTTTTTTTTCTTCTTCCTATTTTCTCCTTCACAGATTTCCTGCAGGATAAGAACACAGCGAAAAAAAGTCCAACTGAAGTAACGCCAAGATCAAGGGGAGAAAACCTCTCGAGTGCTGCGGTGCTCATAATGAACTGGCTTTCCACCAGCCCTAAAAACAAAACCAGTTGGGAAGTACGGCATCCTCTCTTTGAAGATAAATAAACAAACGTTCCAACCATTTAACCATTTGGGCACGCTGGATAAATCACTGCATTATCATCCCCTCGTTTGCTTCGCAGATGTCAATCCAGAATGTAGCATAAAGACATTTGGGTGGCTCTTGCTCCAAGAAAGCTGCTAGAGGATTTAGTGTGGTCAAACTGCTCTATCTTAGCTTTGTTGAAGATTTCTGTTACTGCTACTATGAGGTGTGGGTCTGCTCGAGCAGGGCTGGGATCTCTCGCTGCAATAAGCCACCCATTGCTGAGGAAGTCTTTGACTCAGATTTTACTGTTTGATTTTGAACCCAGGGAGTTAAATGAGATTTATCACAAGCGTAAAGACTTTGCATGATCTCACATGAAGCCTCTGCCTGTAACAACTACTCGCAGTCATCAGGTCAGTTGTGTTCGACCTTCCAGAGTCATATTTCCTGCCAAAAACTGTAAAAGGGGATAAGACACTAGCCCTTTCCCAGCAGGCAAGGAAGTTAAACAAAACGCTCGGGCTCTTGCGCGCCTGGAAACTGCTGGATTGAACCAGATCCCTTTCAAGCCAGGCTATTTGGGTAAAAGAGCTGCTCTAAGTAATTTATGCAGCTTCACACCTCCAGGAGCACTTGTTGCTGCTGCTTTCCATCCATGCATGCCCATCTGCCCAGGAGGGACACAGGGAGGTGTCTGGAGCAGAGCCCCAGAGCCCAAGGTCAATTCCCCGCTCCCGCCCTGCTAACAAAACCTTGGGCAATCTCAGTGCTGCTGGTGGGGGGGAATGTGAAATAGGGGTCAGGGAGAGAAAGCAACTGTTGTACTCAATGGCAGGCTTAATTCATAGCGGGGCAACACAAGGTATATTGGATATATCAGATAATGCTGCTTTACCCACCCAGAGGCAGAGGAAGAAATGGACAGACAAGCCCAGATGTGCCTGTTTGACACATCATGGATGCTCTTGACACTTGAGCGAATACTCCAGAAACAGCAGCAGCACCAGGCAGAGAGAGCAGACCCCCAAGGGACTGTCCTCCTGAGGTCTACAGGATGACATGTCAGCTCCAGTCCTCAGACCCAGTGGGGATGGGGCTGGCTGTGAGGCATTTCTTTATAAGCCAAATGCTGGCCAGATCTCTGCAGTTCTGTTCAGGATTCCTGAACTCTGCAGAATGGCACCAGTTGAGCATCTGACCTCAGTTACCCTTTGGGGCAAGGTGCCTTGGGAAGGGATTCCTGCTCCGTGTTACACACACTCATGTAAAGCCGTATATTTGAGACCAGAGCACAGCATGTCCCAAACAGGGTGAACCTGGCTAGCACAGAGACTTACAGTCGCTGCTGGCATCTACTAGGGTCTTTCATGTTCCCTTCTGTTATTTTATTTAAGAAGTGTCTTTCATGCAGTATGTGCAGAGTTCGTGGTGCTGCACGTACAGCCAGCTCCCCTGTGCCAGGCTTGGCTTCCCTCCGCCTCCGTGTTCCCTGGCTTCACCCTCTCCCTGTCCTGACAGCTCCTTCCCAAAACTTCATCCATCACCAGTCAGCATGAAGCAGGAGTCCTAATGGAGAAGAGAAGCCCCTTAAAAGTCAGAGCTGGGGAGGGTTTGTTGGCAGCCGCCTACGCTCACAGCTGCAGCCACGGAGAGCCCAGCCCTGGGATGACATCGCCGCAGAGATGAATGAGGGACATGATGTCAAGATGTGCCGTTCCTCCGAGCCCTGGCAGAAACACAGGGCTCAGGACACAGCAGCACATGAAGAAGAGAGAAATCTGAAGGAAATTTCTCACTTTGTGACTGTCGAGGTGAGGTTTGAGCAGAGGGACCAATCTCCCTCAATTTCTTCTTTTTCAGTGGGACCCCTAAAACTCTCTCTACTCTCCATGCTGATCCTCTGAGGCCATCCTGATCTTGATTTAAGGCAAACTTTAGGGTACTTCTATACTAATAAGGAGGACAGAGCCCATTTTCTATCCCCAAAGCAGCTGGCCTGATGCACACAGCCAAATTCTCCTCCTCTTCTCAAAACAGAGGGGGCTTCATCCATCCCAACTCCTGCAAGAGGTCCCTAGCCCATGCTACCCCAGTTTGTACCCAGGCACTGCTGGGATGGCAGGCATTGGTACAGGGTTGGCCAGGGAATGTGCTAATAATTAAGCAACCTCATCAACAGCTGTCCCTGTGAATTTGACAGCACAGATATCACCTCCAGGCCTTTGTTTCTCAGAGTCATCTGGCCACCCTGTGCACCAGCAAAGTCTTTGTACCGTCTCTCTCCAGAGATCTGCATTCAAATCCCCCCAGCATGCTAGCAGGGGCTAGGTGCTGCTGCACGTACGCCCAGGCAACAGTGAAAACTCAGCTACCATCACTGCAGTGGCAATTCTCCAAGGCAAAAGTCCTGCTGTTCCCATAGCTGGGCCATATTCCACAGCACGGACCCAGCCAGTGCTCGCTCCTGGTCTGGAGAGCAATGGCAGGCACATCGTGCCAGGGCTCAGCAGCCTGGTTTGCCACCGTGGAGGAAAAAAAAAGAAAGAATAAAGGTTTTGGTAAATGATTCCACTCAAATGGTGATTCTGGAATGGGGCTCTTAAAGAATTTGTGGGTAATGTTGTGAACCATATTTCCTCAAAGTAAACAAAAAGAACCCCCTGTTATCTGAAAATCCAGAACCCAAATATATTTTAGGTAGTTTCCTGGCACTCAGCTGAACATGTGCAGATGCTGGTCACCAAGAGACTGGAACATTTTCCACTTCCAAAAAAAAAAACCAAAAGGGGGGGTGGGATTTCCACTTAAAAAAGTTTATGGGAAAAGAAAAAGAAAATATTGACTTTGCATAAGGTTTTTCAGGGACATGGAGTGAAGACATTTTCTGTCCAGCAGAAGCAAAAATAGCCAAATTTTCCCCAGAACATCTACCCCCCCTTTCAATGCACTTGTGCCAACAACATGCAGTTTTATTATTTTCTGCTGCTGCTAACATGGCAGAGTCAGCAGAAAAACACGAGACATCTCAGAAGCACTGAGAACATGACCCTGAACCACCTTTTTAATAAAATCACTTTAAATCTCCCTTTAAATGTGGTTTCAAGAGAAAAGCTGAACTGAGTTAAGAGCTGCTCTTGATAGCAACCGCTTTGATGACAGCAGAAGCAAACACTGTGAAACACCTTGCAACTGCAATTGAAGAATAGCTTCTCCTACAGAAATCCCAGCCTCCTAGGCTGTCTTTTGACTATCCACCAAGTTCAGTGAAATCCTCAGTCCAGGGAACAGCAACACAGGATCATCTCTCTCTATTGCCTGACTTTCAGTTTTATGAACTTGATGATCTTTAAGGTCCTTTCCAACCCTAACCATTCTATGATTCTACATGAAACACTGCTCTCCTTTTCAGGTCCGTGGAGTTTCTGCCCAGTTCTGACTCAGGAGGTCAAAAAAATTAATCTGCTTGATTACAAACACCTCCTCAGCAGGACAGTAGTAGACCCCAGGTAACTCCAAAGAGAGATCTGGTGTGCTGTTACCATGCAGAGGGTTTGTTTTAACCTCTTTTCAAAGTAAGAGCAAGACTGATGGTCTGCATGGGAAAAAAAAACAACACAGAGGGATGACTAGCATGGCCTGGTTACCTTCACTACCTAACTATATAACAGTGCTGGGGACACTGGTTTTGGTGCATTAGCAACTGGCATGCAGACCCTTCTGAAGATCCCAACACTAGCACACACTGCATCCTACATCTGGTGCTGCCTTGTCCTCCTCCTCCTCCATTATCTAGATTAAACCAGCACGTTGTACCTCTTCCTCCACTCTGCTATTCAGGCTTTCCCTCAAAATCCATCTGTACCTCGGGCTCCCAGCCTTGCAGAGTTGACATTTCTTCCTTTGTCTATAGGATGCTCTTCAAGGCAGTGACACCTCACAGTCAGTGGTGCGGGAAAACAGTCAGGAAGGGCCAAAGGATGGCATAAAAGTTAGTAGGAAAGTCTAACTTTGCAAGAACTAATCTCGCAAGCACCGCTGCACATGGGATCAATTCTGCCCATCATGCTTGGTTCCCACACCAGTGACAGCTCCCAGTGCCACAGCTCTTTGCTGGCTTACATTAACAGCTTAACAAGTGCCAAGAAAGAGCAGTAGAGATGTTTTTGTCAAGCACAGTTTCTGCTGAGGCTCTGTGCCTCACCATGGATTTGTGTGTGCATTTCATTCACAATCATCTAGTGACTGCCAGACTCTGGGCAAACTCTCAAGAGCCATATGAGCTAAACAAAAAAAAACCAAACCCCACAACAGAAGAAAAGACATCCCTGGCACACACAAACACCAGGCCCAAAGAGAGCTCTTGTACATGTACCACCCACCCCTGGCTTCAGAAAGAGTTGGGCATGGCTGCACCAGGGCACTGGACCTATCCTACAAGAACATTTCCTATATATCATTGTCTGAGATGAAGCAAACCACAGGATATGTTATCAAGGCAACACAGGCTATGAGACAGAGAATGGGCAAATCCTTGGAGAAAAATACTCCTTTGTTGCACAGAGTTTGGAAGTGTTTACTACCATATAAGTACAGAGGATCTGTGGAGGATGAAGTACATCTTTATGTATGTTTGAACAGGAGGGCCCCAATCTATTCAAGGCTTCTGATGGTGTCATTTCTACAGTTGTCGAATAATTGTATGAAAACAAGAGGGATCTGTAGAAATTACCCTGTAACCAGCACTCACAGACAGGGCAGAGAACATTCACTGTATGACAAAATCGTTAAACCTACCTGTAGGTTGTAATATGAATAATTATACCCCTGCTATGGGGTCCTATGGGCTGCTTTACCAGTTCTGCACAAGGTGCCCTGCCCTCTACAAACTACTGCAAAGTTCGTCATGCAAAAGGTCCTACAGACAGCTTATCAAGAGTACTTGTGATTTCAAAAAAGCTCAGAGTATTTTTAGAGAGCACAAAAAGCATAAACTCAAGCACAGAAAACCAAAGAAAAGACCACACAAGGCTACAAACTCCAGTCCCTGCAGGGCTCCAAGAAGAGACTGGGCATTTGCCAGCCTGGCTTCAGAGGCTGCAGGTATCTACTCCCAGCACCTCTGAAGGAATGGGATGCTCCTCTTCATCTGAAATGCGACCACTGCAAAACACCGCACAAATCCATTCTCCTAAGAAACTACAAAAGCAACTACCAGAGACTTCATTCCACCAACAAGAATAGATTGGTGGCACAGAGACACGTATTTGTTCCTTATGTGGTGAAGCTGGTCCTGGCTCAGGAGCTAAGGAACCCAAGCCCATGCGGCTCCATCATTCTCCTAACTGGGAAAAGGGGAGAGACACTGAGAGAACAAAAGCAGAGGGTTAAAGGAATAAGTACGTTAAGGTCTCAACAAGCCTTCGCTTTCTGTAGAACCTCACTCTTCATTTTGATAAAGCTCAGTAGCATCAAATTCCTGCAGATTTTTATCACTGCATTTCCCCCTACAAATTACACCTCAGATCCCCTGATCTCCTCAGCTTCCACACCCAATGTGACTGCTCAGCACAACCTCATCCGACCCGTGCAGCCTGCAGAGTCTCTTCCTCAGGCTGAGGATGAGCAGCAACTGCACTGAGTTACTGGTGGCAGACATCAGGGTGGCCGTCCAGCCCGCAGCAGCTAGGGGGTTGTGACAGGAAAGAGGAGGAGGATGGTGGTCCAGTTGTAATAGCACAAAACACCCCACAGAGCATTGCGTTCCGCTGACCTGTTGAATGCTTCCGCGTCCTCTCAGAGTCCTTGTAGAGGGATCCCATGATATCACCCATGGATCTGGAGATCCTCATTTCGTGCTGTTTACTGTTGTTTGGTTGGAGGAGCTGGGAATCAGACAAAGGGAATGATCAGACTCTGCCAGAGGCCATGCAGACACACCACATGAAACCCTGCATTTGGATCCCCATGACCATATTACCCAAGAACCATTAAAAAAAAAAAAAAAAAGACATGTATGTAATCCAGGGTGATCCAAAAATCATTCACAAGCAATTCACATCTGTTATTAATATACTCTAAATAGGTTTGAGCTCCAGTTGATAATAATACAAATACTTGACATAAAAGACTGTTCTGCACAGCATTATTTCCAGATAGATAGACAGACTGATCCCTGCCCTGAACCCCAGTTGGCAGTCCCAAAATCAGAGCTTCTCCTCCATGCTCCACAGACTTCGGTGGCAGCCTGGGCACTGCAGAGGCTCCTCTCTGACAGAACAGAGGCACAGGGAGTGGAGAATCAGGCTCTGCCAGGGAAGACAAATCAGGGGGAAAGCAAGGGAATGCCAAGCCAGCTGGTAACTTAAATGGTAACAGCCAAGTTGCTAAGAGAATTGATTTTGTGACAATTTTATGTATGATCTCAGAACAGCATGGTTACATGCTTCTTACATGCTGCAGGAAGAGTTTGACCTACTCTCAAAGGTATGGATGAGTCTTCCTGTCTGCCCTTACTCTTAGTAGTTGACGTGCAATGCTGCAATGCTCCTGCAGTCGCCAGGGCAGAACGCCCCATTTCTGCCCAGGATTTAGGAAACCCCAACTGACAGTTCAGTTTTCCCCTGGGAGCCTGGTCCCTGCACCTTTTGAGAGCCTCTCAAAAGGAGCAGAGAAGATCCAGGAGATGTGAGCACCAGCGGTAGCATGAGGACAAGCAATATGAGTTTCAAGACTCACAGTCTCTCCAGTATTTCTAGGAAATACAAGGAAGAAACCAGAGTTGCAACATCTGTTAATCCCCTGCTTTACAAGCCTGTGCTCGGGGCAGCACGACATGTGCTTTGGCAAGATGCTCTGGGCAGGCGAGGTCAAGCTAACAGGCTTAACTGCAAAACCACTGAGCTCAGGAAAAACAAATAAATAAATAATGTGGAAAAAAAGACAGTCGTATGTCAGACTGAGGGATTCTCCAGTTTGTTCTCCCTGGCCTTTAGTACTGCAGCACCACACAGAATGGTCCCCACACGGCCACTCACCACGGCAAGAGCCAAGGCCACCACCCTGGCGAGGCGACAGAGGAATGGTGACAGCATCCCTAGGCAGAAAGCACAAGGGGTTCTCTTGGGTCTAACCTTGTTTGAGGATCAGTGCAGTATTTAACCCTTCACAGGCTGCAGGAGGAGCTAGAGGGAGCTGAGCTCTGTCTCTGGGCTGCCACCATGGGAGGATTTCCGAGCGGCTGAGCCAGGGCTGACCCCGTTCATGACCAGCTTGCCCTCTGCTCTGTACCGTCAGGAGACTTGTTTCCACTCCCCAATACAATAACAAGGGATCTCGCTCCGGATACAAAAGAGAGAGAAGGTGAAGGGCTCACATTCGCTTTCTTTGGAGCGCTCAGAAGGATTCGCAGGCTCTTCAGGGAAGGGCTCAGTTCCAACTGTTCCATCGCTTTGTCCAAATCTTCCTGGGATTTCAGCGGGATCAGGAGCTGGAAGGGATTGAACAAACACCGGAGCATGGTAGTGTCACACTTTTGGGTAAACAGAGGAAGCCAGATCCTTGCAGTGAGCAGCCTGGGAATCAGGGGACAAGGGAGGAACCTGAGAATGTGGATGGAAAATAGAGCCCCCATGCCCTCCAGCTTGCCGAGCTTTAACATTTTTCTTCCAAGTTCTCATCTACCAAGGAACAGACACAAAAAATGACAACAAAAAACATCTGCAAGGAGAGAGCTTAAAGGTCACCTCACCAATTCAGCTAGTGGGAGGAGGAGAGGGATGAGATGAAACCTTAGGTTTGCTGCAGGCTGTTCTGAGGCTGCTCTCATCTTGGAGTTTGGAGGCAAGATCTGCTGCTAGCCAGCCCCAAAACAGCCCCACACAATTCCTGGGTTTCTTCCTGGGAAGATGGCTATGCATGCAGTGGTGCTCCAAGAAAGCAGTGATCTGAACCCAAGGATTTACTCTGGTCAATCCTCAGTGGTCTGCCCTACCTCTGCAGCCTGCGTTCCTGCACACTGACACAGTCTCCCTAGTGTTTGGGCATCAGGTGAAACCAGGGAACATCTCACAAACAAGAGTCTCTCCCCTTTTGATGTGAAAGGTGTGTATTGCTTTCCCTCCAAGAACCACTTCTTTGACTCGCAGCAGGACAAATTCAGCTTCTGCTCTTTACAAGGTGAACAGAACAGAGACCTACACAGTGTCGTGTCTAGCAGGCAGCTAATGGTCCTGAAGTATTCCTGGTAAGTGGCAGACTATGGCCCTCATATCGCCAGAGGGAATTTGACCTACCTGACATTGCTGTGTGGTGTACCACCTCCTGCAGAAAGCCTGCAAAGCTTCAAATGCTCAACACAGCTGCACTTCAGAGCAGCTCTGTGGCTTTCTGCTGCCCTGGGCTAAGATTAAAACCACAACTTTTTGCCCCTCATTCAGGGGCATTCTGCCTGATCTCATAAAAACCAGCCCTCAGCCTCTGTAGGTTGCCTCGGGCATTGGCACTGAATCCAGCCAACACAGCACATGTTTTACTCATGCCTGTGCCAAAGCACACAGCAGTTCCACCTACCAAAGGGACTGAGTGGCCACAGCTCCCAGTAGGATCTCACTGGTCTTACTGGGAGCCACAGCTGCCCAGAACTGCTGAAAGGCAGCTCAGCCCTCTGGGTGATCAGAGTTCATGCCACCAGCCACAGCAAACGCACCTCAGATCAACCACTCCAGAAGAAGACACTCAAAAGCCGCCTGTGTCTCCCTTTTTGATCCCAGGGTGTTGCCAAGGGTTTGGCTCTTGGCCCGTAGGTAAATACACCTCAGACTGTGTGCACTGAGGCTAGGACTTTGGGGATGACCAGGTCAAGTGAAGGCTGTGAGCCCTGGCCAAGAGATGAGGTTTCATCTTGGTCAACTGCTACAGTCACCTCTTCCACCCAGCAGCCACGGTGTGAGTCCACCAAGCTCCATCTTGGGTGTCCACACGGCTGCTGTTTCTGCAGTGGGAACAACTCAAGGTTTGGATTGTGCTTCTCCTCTCCTGTGTGATAGGAAGGTTATCTTTTGTCTTTTCTACAAAAATGCAGACAGAGAACTAAGCCATATGCTGGCCATCTGTTTTAAATGTTAAACATCAGGCTTAACATCATAATCCCACCAAAAGAGCTGATCTCCCGCAGCTGTGGATAGCAGGTAGTCCTGGGTTTATATCTAACTTAGGCACCCAGCTTTGAGATACTAAAAACCAGGTCTGCAAAGGGGCACTGCAACACCTAAGCTTTACGCAACCTGCTGCTCTGTAGAGTTCACAGTCTGGGTCCAGACCCAGGAACCCTACAGCAGGCATGGGAGAGCCAGATATCCAGAAATGAGATTAACAGGTGAGAAAAGGAAGCTGCCAGGTGTGATTGTGGGAAGCAGTGGTAATTGCTGAGGAAAGACAAGGTCAGTTCTCAAAAGATATTTAAGTAATGAACTTCAGGCTGAACTAGGTATGCTCTTCTGGTGTGAGGCATGCAAATATGTTTGAGAAATTTCTACCTAAAGATGGAAGAAGAGTCTCTAGAGCAAAGCGTTTGGCACCTTCACCCAGGAAGAGGGATAATCAGGTTATGCAGCCTTTGTCTGAAAACTATTTAGTTATTTGTGTTTAGGAAAAAGACTTCAAGAGGAACTCTTGAGCAAGCCGTACCCCAGGATGCCCTGCAGCCTGTCAAGGAAAGGACTTGAGTTCTCAACCAAACCAGATGGGAAAGAGAAAAGCTTAGGAAGATGTCCCTTACCTGCCAAGTAAGGGACCTAACCAGCTGAGGGGCTTACAGAGAACACCAACACCAGTCTTGGCTGGGCTGGGCCTCACAAGCAAGGCTGGAAACAGATTCCCAGTCTGGGACAGGGCTTGGACATGAGTGAAAGGATTCACCAGGTAGATATCAACTATTCAGGGCTTTCACTAGGTCCTTGGAGTAGACGGTTAGACAATTTTTCATGGTTAAACTTTGGGATCTGAATGAATCACCCGTGGTCACAGCATATACCAGAGAGATTGAATAAGTCTCCCAAATGCTATGCAGCTGTCCCCACAGTCTGCTTCCTTAAGCAGCAGAGTTTAAGGGAAATTCTCTTGGGGCACTGCTTAATCCCCTTGAAGTTCACAAGGGCTCCACAGGTGCATCAAGCAGAAAAGCCTCCTCTACTCACCCAGACAGGAAAGAGAACGATGGAGAGGTGCTCCTCCCGCTGCTTCACCATCAAGAGAATTTATGACTCTGAGCTGTAAATATAGTCCTGCTGCTCACCCACCTCTTTACTGAGCTCCTCACAAGTGTTCAGAGTTGCAATCCCTCAGCAGCTGCTTTGAACAAAATGTTCTGCAGGTCACTCCATCTCACTCCCAATACCATAATATTAATGCACTTGCTTGCCTGCTTTGGAGGAGCCAAAAACATCAGGCAGAAATTGCCCTCCTGTAGAAGGGACTGGAGCCAGTATTTAGCTTGGCTTTACCTATTACCCACATCTGGCGAGTAAATTTTGCTCCCCAGACTGTGGCACGTATGGATATCAGAAACAGATAGCTACTAGGCACGAAACTAAATATAGACTCACGCAGAACCATGGAAGTAATTGCCCAGGTACATTTCCAGTAACTGGGTTTATTCTGTCTATGGAGTGAGCAGCCATCATGAACAGCAAAGTTTACCTACACAGAAGTTTCACTAAATAGAGGTATTAGATTTTTTTCTGGCTTTGAAATAGTGTGCTCCCCTGGAGCCTGATGTTTTAGTATGGGACTCAGTAGTCAATCCACTGCAGCCTAAGAAAGTGAGCACAAAGGGTGAGTTTTCACTGACTACAACACTACTGCAAGGTTTCGCTCTGTAAGACACCACAGAAACCCAAAGAATAGTAGGAAATAGGGTTGGGGAAAAATCTGAGAGGTCAATTAGTTCATCTTCCTGCCCACTGCAGGACCAACTAGCATCAACAATTCTAAACAAACATTTGTTAAATATGCTTTTAAACACCCCACCTCCCCCCCATAATGGGGCTTCTACCACTTCCCTAGGCTTTAACCCTCCCTAACCTTCTGAAACGATGCTGAGGGACAGTCTCAGAGGAGACAAGCAAGGGGAGGTCAGAAGGGAACTGGTGGCACACCAAGGCCCAGTGTTCTGCTCAAGGTCACATCAAAAGTTGGTCACGGAGATGGGACAAACAAAAAGATAACACTAGTCACACCTGGAGCAGCTGTTGATCAGTCCATACAGATCAAATTCCAAGCATTTGCTGCAGAAGCCAGTCTTTCAATCCATTACACAGCCAACCGCTGTCTGTGGCCAGGCCAGATTTTGCTGTCCTGCTCATCAGAAAGATGAGTCCAGCCTAGCACTAACATGCAGACATGCCCCATGCGGTACACCCATGGCCAGGCCCCGCTCTTATCTACACCAGCCCAAGCCCGTTGATTCCATGGTCCCACCAGGATGTGATTCATGCGTGCCCCTGCTCCACCCAGCTGGCATGCTCATCTCGCTGATCTTGGCTTCAGGACTTCTGCTTCACCAGGACAGGGACGGCCCTTTAGTGAGTTTTTGTAGAGGCCTGTTGACCTCAGTGTAATTTTGGTCTACCAGGTGCTACTGCACCAGAGAAACATCTGATGGCAATAAAGAATTACTGCACTGTTCCCTTTGAGCATGAAGAAAGGATGAAACATTTAATTCTAATGAATTTGTGGTCAGCCTAACGCTGAGATTTGCGTCATGAGACTCCAAAACCTGACCCAGAACACACTAGGAGCCAGATGCCAGGGTGTCACCATGCAGACATGTAGGTTATCTCCCCAAAGGTCACTTTTGTCTGTTTCTAGTGTTTCCACAATAAGAACCTTGAATTACAACTGCTCAGACCTCTTCCCAAAGGTGTGGGTTCTCACAAGGAGGAATTTTTACATATAGAAAAACAAAACCCTGAAGGTCCTTCTCAACCCTGAGAAGTCAGGACTACCCAAAGGCCTGCTCACAATCCCGCTATGTGCTGTGCACATGCCAAGGAAGACAGTCTCTAACACGGGATAAAATGCATTATTTAAGCTTCTGTTTGCTGTCGCTGGAAAAAATTCCTCTTCCAATGGAAAGAAACCTGGAATGAAATGAGTCATTCCTGGAGAATTCAATGGCAGGCTTTTCCCGGGAGGGCTGTCAGAGAATGCCCAAGATTAGAAAGCTGACCGCATTCAAAGCCAAAACCCAGTGGATACTTTGGTATCATGAGGTACCTATTATAAAAGAATAGCAACTTTTTTGTGGATCAAATCTCCACTGAAACATAAGAGACAAAAAAAAAGGAAAAAGAAAAAAAAACAAAGGAGAGAAAGCTCTCTTCGCAACCTCCCTCTCCATTCAAACTTTCATAAAAGGCTGTTAGTCATTTTCAATACTTCAATAAGCAAGCTGTCAGGACAGATCCAAAAGAATTTGTGTTTAAAAGCCCATTTATTTGTCATCTGGCCCTCTCCTCCTTCCCAAAGCCAAACCCACCTTAAGAGTCCAGTGGCTCCAGCTTACGGCAAGATGCCTCCCTCACATGAAAACACCAAAACAGATGCCAAGGATTGCCCCCTTCTAGATAAAGGCCCTCATCAGTACCCTCCTTTCAGAGGCAGCACTGGGCTCAAAGAAAAAGCTGGAAAACCACAGTGGCCTGTGTTATGAAGAAGGCTGGAGCAGAAAGGTCTTCCAGCCTTGAAATGCAAAGATCACAGAGGGAGGGTTCCTTGCCTGCCTGTACGTGGCCGCAGGACCTGCTAGAGGAACCTACAGTGACGCACGTTTCAGTGCAGACCTGACCACAAGAACATGCGCATGGTTCTGGGGTTTTGGGGTGAAACAAAACCAGCGATGGATAAAAATACACTGTGTTAGCAGCACTGTCCCTCTTGCTCTAGACTTCATCATGCTCCTGCAACCGCTCCCAGGATGGAAAGGCTTCATATCCAAACCAAACATGCAGCAGGTTACAGTCACTTCATGTGGCTCTAAGGAAAGCCATTTGTTCCTGTGTCACCATTTAATAGGCCTTAACTGAAATAATTTTGAGAAGGGGGAAGCTTGGCTTGGAGTCTTGAGAATCCAACTGAACTGTGTCTGGACAACAGCTCTTGTATGCTTACTAACTGGGAACCACAAAGTAAGATTATTTTTCTTTACATCCATATACAACACTAAATTAGGGACTTAAGAACAAACCACTGCTCAATTCACCAGGCACCCTAAAACTCTCCCATAGCAACAAGGCGAAGAGTACCTCATTGTTCACACAGACTAAGTCCATCGTCTGTCCAAAAGCATCCGTGACCTTCTGCACCACTTCTTTGAATTTGACTGGTCTTGGAAACTGGATAATCCTGTATACACAAATAAATACAACAATAGTCTCAATTTAGTAGAAGCACACTGGAATTTGGGGCTAGACTGACAATTCAGAAGCAAGGACCTATATGCTTCTATCATGAAACATAAAGCTTGCTCCTTGCTTTTACACTCCTAGAAATACTGCTTGTCTGCTATGCCCAAGAGGGGACTTGACCTACCCTGCGTGAATATCTACTAAAAATCCTAGTGTAGTTCCTCCACTCCTCCCCCTACTGTGAAGTACAGGTGGAAAAGAAGAAGGTCCAGCAGCACTTCACTCGACAAGACCCAGGATTGGGCACTGGGCAGTAATTTATCATCTCCGTTTTCAGCAAGCAGCTCTCAATAGGAAGGAGGGGTGGAAGAGAGAATAATGCAGTCTGGCATCCTGTGACTCTCCTGTACCATCACATGCAGCAGTTCTATAGGTACATATCAGCAGGTACAGACTAGTCCTACAGTGACATTACTTAAATTTTCTTTGGCTTTAACATGCAACTTGGACCAGAGTGAGTTTCCAGCCCTGTGTCCTGCTCTGCCAGAGTCACCGAGCACCAAGCAGAGGTGATTCCATGAAAATGTCAAGTAGGGAAGGGCGGGCAAGCTTTAACTCCCAGCTCTATTTTTATGGGACCCATGCCCAAAATCTGGTTATCTTAAGTGTCATAGGCTGCTAATCAAAGGACACATTTCTCTAGAGTTGCAGCTCAGCTGTGGGTTAGCCGGTTTTTTCAAAAAGAGAAAAGAATCCAAGCAGGCACCCTATTTTCCTGGTAAGAGGCATTTAATGACTTCCAGCTTGGAACCACTTCGCCAATCCCAGGAGGTACTTGTGGCGAAGGGGATGACGAGGCAAGGCTCTTGCATACAAAACTGTAGTTGATTTTAGGGGAACTAATGCTGCTGTGAGCTCATCTGCAGCTGGCTGATGTCAGTAGGATGACGTTGAGTAAAAAGAGTAATTTGTCCCTGTACATGTGGGGGACTGGGCTGGGTACATACCTTTTCTCTCCTTCATATTCAAACTTGATCCTGACATTCCGCTGCTCAAAGAAAAAAACAGAAAATGGTTAGGTCCCAAACAGCATACCGGATTGCCATGCAGATCCAAAGCTGACAGCAGTTCTCAGAGATGCTCCCCCAACTCCAGCGGGCATCTAGTCTATTTAGGGCCAAGCTGTCTGCTGGACTCCCAGACTGTGAGGAAACTCCACACTGCTGACAAATGTGCTTGTCAAAAAATAAGGTCTGTAAACAAGAGGACACTCATCTGTATAACTTAGTTTTAATAAAAAGCATTAATAACAGTGGAAAATTTTGAGTGCTCTGAACTCAGTTGGGAACAAGGCACTGTTATCAAAGGGGCAAGCATGTTAAGTGTCTGATGTCCGTCCATCTTCAGTGCTTCCCATGGTTTTACACCAGTGCTTTTCTGTTGAAAACCCAAAAAGCAAAGCTCTGAGGATGTTTAATAGAACACAGGAATGTTTGGGGCAAAGAAATAGGAAGTAAAAGCAAGCATCCTATAATGGAAGTGGAGAGACAGTCCTGGATTTTGAAAGCCAACAGTGCTGGGGTGAGGGTGGCTGTTACTTTGTTAGGACCCACAAAATGCAAAGTATGTCAGGCATCACTACACGGTACACAGTAAATGCCAACACTGAACTGACCCATTGCTCACCTCAAGAGAAATCATTAAATTTGCCCAAAGAGACAGCGGAGTCACGGGCAGACTGGGCAGACAGCTGTGCAGGGACTAGTAAAAGCCACTTCTCCCATCCTCTATTTGTGCATATTTAGCAGTGACTGAGACCACAAGGAGCCTTTTCATTCACTCAGCTTCTCAGACCAAGCCTGAACCAAGCATCCCACCAGCATCCCTTGGCTCGTGCCAGGACTTTCCAATGGTCTCCAAGGCAGATCAAAACCCTCTTGACTTCCCAGACCAGATTTAGTCACCCAGTTAACCAGGGCTCTGCCCCTGCTAGTGCACACAAGCCTCCTCAAATTGTGGGTTTCTTCCTATGGAGAAAAAAGTGCTCACCACCTCCCTCCAACGTGTGACACCAGGAAGGCTCGATCCCGTGCTGCCCACATCTCACAGGGATAATCCCTGCATGGGTGGGTGACAGCCCTTCCTGAGCAAGGGCCTTATCTCTAGCCCTGGATTGCCAGCACATGAAGGCACACTTTCCATCCTCTCAGAGGCAAAGCAGAGCCACAGCTTTGTCTCTGATGAGGAAAATGAGCTGGACGGGCGTCCTGAGGTTTATTTTTAAACTTACAGCTCCTCAAGTTCTGCAAACACCCACTGAAGTTCAGGAAGTCAAGGCTGGAGATGATTCAGTTGAAAAGCTTAAAAAACTCCAGCAGATTCAGGGTAAACACGTTGGATCATCCAAAACGCATCCTTTTTATCTCTTCTCATGGCATTTTCAGTGTTTCCAGAAAGGCCAGGAAGAACCAGGACCCTGACAGTCACCCAGTGGGGCACTCCAGCAGCATAAGAGGCACTTACATCACCTCAGTGTCTACAGCCAGTTCTCCAGACCCACAATATTTGGACAAACTCCAGGTTTGCTTCTAGAACCAAACTAACTCTACATCAATCCAAAATTCAGAAGGAGAAGAGATGACCATAACTAACCTAGTGTTGAAGGTCCAAATCATTCTAGAGAGACAGGCAAATATGGGTGGGATTGCCACTTTGGATTATGGCTGTTGGAAAAGAAAAAAGATACGGCCTCTTTTATGCCAATTTTTATTTGCATGTGCCTCTCTGAACAGGGCCTGGCTGGTTCATCGCTCCTGGATGCTGGCAGTAAATCAGCTGGTGTGGGTTCACTGCCTGTAACTCTGCAAAGCCCTTCTCTAAAGTAAGAGAAAAAAATCAGAGCAAGGAACTTTCGAGGTTTCTCCTTACAAAGGAGCAGGACGTGTAAGGGGAAAAGCTCACGCAGCTCTGGCCTCGCTGCAGGAAACCTTTCAAAACACAGGTTTCACTTTCAGCACAGATCCAAGCCCTGCACCGAGCTGGGATGGAGCACACGTTGCCTGTTTATGCTGAGCAACACAAATTTCACAGACAAATAAGTTTTGAAAAACAGCTTGTGGCTGGAAAATGTCAAAACACTCATATAAAGCTCCAGAGAGAGAAAGGAGAAAAAAAAACCAAAAAAAACCAACCAACCCAGCCACGACCCTGCTGCATCCTTTTCTTCTACATCAACAACAGGGCTGATGTGCTGTGGCCCAAAGCCAGCAGAAGGAAGCCAGCTGCCCCACACTGCTTCGCTCTACTTCTGAGCAGAGCAACACATCGGCTGCAACAGGGGAATGAAAACCCACTTCATTTGTTAATTAGACTACTATTTATTCTTTTTTGCTGATATAAAACCCACTACCTTTTGCTTCCCTCAAAGAAACAAAGAGCTTAAACTCATAAGCATTTGAAAGAGGGAGAAATATATATACACATAGTCTAAGAACTTGGTTACAGTTTTATTTTGCAAACTTCCCTTGACTTGCTCATGTTTTTGACCCACAGCTAAAGCTGAATTCATCACTGCTATCATGAACAAATTCTTTTTTCCTTTAAAAAAAAAAAAAAAAAAGGGCAGTGCCCAAAGCACTAGGAAATCCCAGGGGGATGCAAAGCACTTCCTAAATGCTGGAGCAGGCTGTGATTTTTTACACCCATGGAAATCTGGTTTGGAGCAACTGGTTTGAGATTACACAGGGAGTCTGGGGCACTGCCAAGTGCTGGAGCAAAATCTTATGTGAGTCTGCACCCAGCGTCTCAAACACACGATCGTGAGGAAGGCAGCATCAGCATCTTCTCCATAAGGACCTCAACACACGTGAAAATGGGAGAAGGAAGGTCGTGGAAGAGGTGCAGGTGGTGGAGGCTGCTGGGTCCTACTCACTTTTGCAATTTTGTGAGGGATGGAGACAACAGTGACTCCTCCTTGCACAATCCAAGTCGTGCTATTTACCTTCCTTGCCCTCAGATGTCACATGAGGTTAATGGCAGCCTTGTTCTCCCCACAATCAAGAAGTCATTAGTTGGTGTAGGAGAATGAGCAGACACATCCAAGAAGGGTGTGTGTTAAATGCGGTCAAAGAGAGGGGTAAGGCCATGCCACAAGGCACCAGCTTTCAAAACTGACTCTGGCAGAGGGTTTCATTGATGGTTTCATGGAGCACTGTGAAAGCTGAGGCAGGTAATGGAGCAAGCAGGGGAAACTGAGGCACGAAGACATGAGGTGGTTTGGCTAAGAGTGTGAAGAAAAAGCCCAACCTAGAAAAGAAAAGGCTCCAGCGAGACCTTATTGAAGCCTTTCAATATATAAAAGGAGCTTTATAAGACAGAGAGAGACTTTTTACCAGGAAAGGACAAAGGGCAACAGTTTTAAACTGCAAGAGGCTAGACGTAGGCTGGATATAAGGAAGAAATTTTTTATGATGAGGGTGGTGAGGCAGTGGCCCAGGTTGCCCAGAGAAGGTTTGGATGGCCCATCCCTGGAGGGGTTCAAGGCCAGGCTGGATGAGGCTTTGAGCAACCTGGGCTAGTGGGAGGTGTCCCTGCCCATGGCAGGGGGTTGGACTAGATGATCTTTAAAGGTCCTTCCAACCCAAACCATTCTGTGATTTAATGATTCATTCTATGAAGCAGAAGAATGGCAGAGCCAAGCACAAAATTTAGATGTTTCATCTCCTGGGTTGTATGTGCTGAGCAACTTTCCCCTCTCCACGTGCATTTCCGTACAACATGGGGCACGGAGGAGCCCACGTCTCGGCTGGCGCCTGTAGACCCTGCTGCGACACAAACAAAACAAGCGACAATCCTGACAGGAAATACCACAGTAATTCCCTTCACTTCTGGAATAATTCCTTCTCCAAGATACTTGGACCGGCACTTCCTCTAGCCCTGCTAACAAATGGTATTTTACTCTTCTTGCCATCCGCCTCCAAAAGGGAAAAGCAAAGCCACTGCAGTGGCCACAAACCCATCACCATCTTTCCAGGCTTTCCTTGAGGTATTTTTAGCTCCTTCCTCAAAACTTCTAATTTCATGAAAAGACCACAACTGCCAAGCTTTAGAGGAAGTGCTGAAGGAACCTGGGGGGGGGAAAGGGAACAACTGCTTCTGCCCACGAGGTGCTCGGCTGGGGACCATGCACCCCATCGGGCTCGGCCAAGCTCAGCCCCCGGAGCTGGCACAACCAGCCCTGCATGCTGGTTTAGATTAAGGAAAACGTTAGAAAAAAAAATGGAAAAAGTGTATCCAAACGAGGTGAATCATGATCTTATACAGAGATCCCTGAAGAGCTGACTGCTGTTTGTAATAAAAGCACACACGGAGAGCAGGAAAACACGCGGTTAGGCCTAAAATGGAAGCAGCTTTGGAGGAACAGAAGGTGCTGAGCACCCTCAGCTGCTGAACACCCTGAGGGTCGATCAGATGAGAGCATGGGACCAAGCTGAGCAATGCCGTGACCATGGAGAAGGGTGTCTGATGGCCCCGGGACACCCTCGCTGCATCTCCTCGATGCCACCGACTGCAGGCAGGGACCCACCAGAGGAGACAGCCCAGCACCTCCACGTCTGTCTGTGTGCTAGCGTGGCACTGAGAGCCAAAACACCTAAAACTGTCACACCGCAAAATCCAGACAAGAACCAAGCTCAAAGACTCCCCACATCATGTCCTCTCCTCCTCCCAAACTCAGCTGCCATCAGAAACAGCGTTGTGGTCGGATCCCATCTCTGTGGCTTGCTTTTAAACCTGCTCTTGTCAAACCCAACCAGAGGGCAGCTTTGCCTACGCTGAGACATCACGGGGACAGGAGCCTTTGGATCGCTCTTTCCACCCACATCCATGGTTGCCTCACAAACCACTTGGGACAAAGCCTCCGACATCAGCATTAACCCTTCTGAGGTCAAGAAAGGCAGGAAAATCACTGCAAGGTACCTCCTCTTCCCTTCAGCACTGCACCAAAAGAGGCTCATTCCAGCTTTGGTCTTACCCACCCATGAGACCTTGGACACTCACTTTGCCTCAGTTTTCCCCCTGGGTAAAATAGGGACAATGAAGGAGACCCACTTCTGCATGCCAGAGGGTAAGCAGAGGCATTATTTTCACTTCTCTTATTTTCTGCTTGTTGGATTAGGAAACAATGAGAAAACCCCTCTGAGCATTAGCGCTCTAGTTACTCCTTTGTACAAAGCCACAAAGCGGTGGGTTTTCTCCTCAACTTCTGGCTTCAGCCAAGAGAAATCAGCACCGCAGGGCCAGGCTGAGGGGACTTCTCCACCTCCCCGACATACACGTCGTTTGCATTAGTCCTGTGCTCGCCCCTGCTTCTAGCAACAGGACGTTCGTTACAAGCCAGACAGCTGGAGAGCTTCCCTAAACCGCAATAGGAGATGACTAATCCGCGTCATTAGGAATTATCTGCACAGAACCCCCACGCGTTTCGGGTTATTCAGCAATCAAACAGAAAGGGGTTTGTCTGGGGTTGCCCTCTTCTCCCTTCAGGGAGGTGGAAGCTACAAGAAATCCTGGTGCCCCTGGATCCTTACAGCTCTGAAAAAGCAAGCCCAGCATGTGAGCAGCTCAGAGGCCAGTGGAAAGATGATGTCTAGAGGGTTCACTGCTCCCTGTTATAGATATTTTGGGTTTATACAGCAGCAGAAATCACAGGCTTCAAAACGTTTATCCAAAACCACCTACCCAGTAGGGAACAAACTTTTTTCCAGTTGCATTTCTCCTTGGTATTACCCTCTTAACACCCAAGTCAGCTCCACAGACAGATAAGGGAAAGCCCCAAATCCTTGGGACTCCACTGCCTTTGCCACCTCCAGCAAAGGCTGTCCCAGCGGGTGCTGCTCCCCTCTCGGTCCCTTGCTTCTAACCCCCAGGTGGGGCAAGCCCTGCAGACCTCCCATCTTTAAGGTGATATTTATGGACCCCCATCATACTCCCCAACAGTAAAACAGAGGTGATAAAGACACACTCTTTTCAGTCTGCTTGAAGACCTACAGAGAGCTCTAGAACATGAGCTGTATTTTGTTCTAGTTATGAGCAAGCCTTGTTCTGCATCTGACTTGCCAAAGAGAGTCCAGAGGTAATTTACTAAAAGAACAACTTTTAGGTCAGTCTGACATTTGTTGTTCATGGGAAAACGTTCCTCACAAATATTGGACTTTATTGCTGTGGGAGAACTTGTAATCAAAATGAACGTGTCAGAGGAATTGCTAGCTGTCATCAGCTGTGATAGAGGCCCAGGCCAGTGCCTCCTCATTAGACCAAAGCTCAGCACTGACAACCAGCTTCATGCTGTGAGTTGCCAAGCGCTATTTATATACATAAATGGATGGCGACATAAAGAGACAGATGAAAAATAAATGTTAATATAATTGTTCCTTTTTCCTCCATGCTTTTCTTTGGGATTTCTAATTCTTTCTGGTTTCCCTTCTTATCCCACTCATCTTTCTCCTTAGTGATTACCATTCAGATCTTTATTCTGACATTTCTTCCTTCTCCTCTTCAGAGCCCCTGCTATAAATGAACGCCCTTGCCTCTTCAGTCCAGGAGACTGCCTGAAAGGACTCCTTCTAGCCACGCCAGAGGATGCACGAGGAATAATGGAGGAATAATAGTGCAGATGATGCACTAGGAATAATGTCAGGATGATCCCTCTGTTCCTAGGGAACTGCTCCCTTTCACAGATTGTGACTCGCATGCAGAAGGAGAAGGGTGTCCATCTCCATCCCTCTACACCGTTTTCTCACAAGGCAGGAAGGCAGCGTAACATAGGGGCTGACACACCTGACCAGGACCCAGGAGATTCAAGCTCATCCATCACATCTACTGCCAGCTGCATGGGCAATCTAAGGGAGGAAACTCATCCACACCATGTATCAAGTGTTGGTGTCCTCATTTCCAGCTTGTTCTACCATGAGAGGCAGTAGACCTCACCTTGAGTGCTCTCTGCAGTTTTAGCCCCACAATTTAAGAAGGATGTGAAGGTCCTTGAATGCATCCAGAGGAGGGCAACAAAGCTGGTGAAAGGCTGGCAGGAATGTCCTGTGAGGAGCGTCTGAGGACTTTGGGCTTGTCTAGTTTGGAGAAAAGGGGGCTGAGGGGCGACCGCATTGCTCTCTGCAGCTTCCGGAGGAGGGGATGTCAAGAATGAGGTGCTGAGCTCTTCTCCTGGTACCCAGTGACAGGACACGTGGGAATGGTTCAAAGCTGCACCAGGGGAGGTTTAGACTGGACATCAGGAAGCATGTCTTTACCGAGAGGGTGGTCAAACATTGGAACAGTCTTCCTAGAGAGGTGGTGGATGCCCCAAGCCTGTCAGTGTTTAAGAGGCATTTGGACAATGCCCTTAACAACATGCTTCAGCCTGGTCAGCTCTGAAATGCCCAGGCAGTTGGACTAGATGATCACTGTACGTCCTTTCCAACTGAAATAGTCTGGTCTAGTCTAGTCTATTCTATCCAGAAACTCAGCCTTAGTCCTGAACTCATTTGTAAGGAAAGCAAACTAAAAAAAGAAAGATTTTTAGCCAATTTGCCAAAGGGTAAGTTCATTTCATAAAATGATCTGAAGCAAAACTGTCAATACTTTCGGGAAGAAATGTTGTGTAGCACACACCACCACAGACTACTTTCTTGTGTGGCCCAGTCCTACCAGGAATAGTGTCTGGCAGGCTCCAAATTTCAACTTCTGTCAAGAGAGCACTGAGGAACCCCTCCAGGAGACAGGGATGATATAACACTTTGGTTTTGTTTCTCTGTGGACCAAAAAAACTGCTGCAAGCCACAAAGGGACAGGCTAGTTAGTCAACACATTCTTGTTTAAAGTGTTTTTCAGTGGGAATTTGGAACACTGACTAAAGGATTCCCATGCCTCAGAAAAGCATTCTTTTGCAGAAAAAAAAAAAATATATTTTTTTAAATCTAACAACTGAATATCCAGACCCAAGTATTTCAATGTGAGCATGTTGCTGCAGGGCCTCATAACAGACACCTACAATGAAATTCCCAAGAGGAAAATTTAGCATCTAAATGCCCCAATGCCTCACTCTCCCCCTCCAAGAAGGGAGACTGTGCAGTACATCCTTCAGCCCAAACAGCCAACCTGATCATGGAGGGGGGAGGGGAAGAAAAGGGAACACCAAGTACCACAGGAACAACAAATCACAGGCGTAACAACAGCATTTCCAAACTAATTTTTCCCATCCCAATCAATTTCTGTGCTAAAAAACAAGAAAAAAAACTAAAAGTGACCCAAACATGTCGATTAAAAGTTTCTGAGCTGCAAACATGAACCAAGTGTTCACTAAATCCACCTACTTTGGCCACTCCCCACCTCGCAGACTAGACTCCCGTCATCCCATGAGCCAAACTTGTTCCAGCTAGTCCAATTTAGTGAAGCAACAATTTAACGTCCTCCAACGCCCTTCATCTCGTGGGGCCTGTTGGTCTGAATCCTTAGTCCCGGATGCATGAGGAGAGCACGATTCTGACTATTTGTGCCTCCTCCATCAGAGAGCTATGAGTAACTAGGAGCAGGCAGTTACGGCTGGTACGCTTATGGATAAAAAGAAAAATCGTAAAGGAGGCAATGTTTTCCCAACCATCAGTGTTGTAACCAGGAAGAACAGTTTGATTCCTACTATAATAAAATTATAGCCAAGAATTCTAAAGCTAATATTGGAGCACAACGTAACTCTATTGGTGATTTATAAATGAAGATACAGAGTGGAATGGGCTGTGGATACAAATTTGATTGAAAGACTTCAATTTTATGAAACTTCTGTAGATAAGAATTCAGCCAACAAAAATACTATTTTCCTTATTCTCAACTAAATATCTGGTTAACTGTGTACCTGCAGCATTTACAGAAACAGTTTTCAAAAACGACAGCAGGGATTTTCTCCCATTGTGAGATATGTTATTTAAGAGGAGACTAAAACACTTTGCTATCCTGAAAGCATCCCAAGATGGCTTGGTACAGTCCCCACCCATCAACTTGCAGAAAGTGCTGCCCTTGGAGCCATCCAAAGCTACGCTGGATTGTCTGCTTTGCCTGCAGCTGCAGAGAGCCAGCTCTGAACTTCTCTGGTCAGTTTTGTAAACATCTTGGACTTATTTCAGCAAGAGCTGAACACAAATCCAGTGATTCAACTTGGACAGCTGCTACCGCCAGGACACCCTTTAAAACAGACATGCTACGTGCGCACGTGTTTTCGTCTACATGTGTCTAGGAAGTCTAGAGGGACTGGGGAAAGGATTTTTCCCCTCTGGATTCAGAGTTCCTTCTTAGTAGCACAATTGCCATTAAAATATGCATGACGACAGTAAATGACAATTTGTTTTCTTCCTTGCTAAGCATTCAGCAATTGCAAAATTGATTTCAAGTTTATTCTAAGCCATAGCACAAGAAGTGGAATTCCAAGTGGATTTGTTCACATGCTTCTCCAGCAGCTTCCTGGTCCTCTTAATTATTTTCCCCTTCTTATTTTCTTGCTATTTTAACAACTGAATTCTTTCTTCACAATTTTCATGTTTGCATAATATTTGTTCCATACACAAACAGGCTATTAAATCCACTTTAGCTATTATATCAGTGTCAGCAAATAATTTCTGACATTGCCCTAGGGACAATGTTTTTGCTCATCAAATCAACCCTGAATGTGCAACAGGGACAAAATGTTTGGTTTTAGGAGCATAAACACTAGTAATTAATATTTAAACACTTTATATAAGAATGACATTATTCCTCCCAGAAGAGCCTGGGTGTCTTCAGCTCAAAATTGGCAGTCTGTCTTTCAAATATCTTAAGTAAAATGTGCACATGATAAATATTGTATTTCATCAACGCTGTCAATCGAAAACATTTTACTAATCCAAATCTTAAAGCTGCATAGCCTGTAACGTGTTCTACTACTTTCAGAGCTAAGCAAGAGAAAGAAGTGCCGTGGGGTGGGATTTGAGATTTGAAACCAGTTTTCATGGAATCACAGAATGGTTTGGGTTGGAAGGGACCTTAAAGACCATCGAGTTCCAACCCCCTGCCATGGGCAGGGACACCTCCCACTAGCCCAGGTTGCTCAAAGCCTCATCCAGCCTAGCCTTGAACCCCTCCAGCGATGGGGCATCCACATGCCCACCTCTTCGGTCTACTGCAGTTTGGGGTGGACTCAAGCAATGCCTTACCTGTTTGCTGCAGTGGACACTGTTTTTATTCCTGTTGTTGTCCAGCAGCCCCCCACATTTGCCCAACGCTGCCAAGTCCTTCATAATAGAGTTCAGAGCTTCTTCTTCATCTGTAAAAGAAGGAGAGAGAACTGAAGTGTGGAATGCAACCTCACCCCTGGAAGCACTGAGTAAAACTATGGCATTGCAAATACAATCTTTCAACCCAAATGGGTCAAAAGACTCCTATTAAGAGAGGCATTCAAAGACTACACCACAGTCCCTCCAAGCCCATCGTGTCTTGGAAATACAGGTTTCTTCATCACAGGTGAGATAGGTCCCCAGAAAAGCCAGTGGCTGAGTGTAGGTGGCCACTGCTCCTCCAGCTCATAGCCCATGTCTGCTGCCCACGGAGCCCTTTGGAGAGGGACCCATATGGTAGACATACTGTCCAGGGGCGGTGGATCTAGTTTGTGAAATGCAAGACGATGGTCCATACAAGAGAAACCTTTCCAGACCCAGAAAGCTCACACAGCAGGTGGAGTACAACCCAGCTTTTCATCTCCTTCCCTCCCTCTTCATTAAAGACTCTCAGGAGCCACAACTGATTTTCAATACTAGAGCCAGTGAGAAACCAGAGGAGAGGGCAACAAACTCACTAGAAGAGACAACAAACTCGACTATCCAGGATGGAAGAGAGACACACTGAGAGCATCTGTGTAAAACCCAGTGTTTCCAGGGACAGAGCCATCCCTGCTCCAAGCCAGTCTGCAGATTTAACTAAAAGTCTGCAAAGATTTGAAAGATGTCAAAAAAAAAAAAAAAAAAAGAAATCACATGGGACTGGACCCAAAGACTGAGGTTCTTTCCCCAGGGACGTATATGCCTTGGATACTCATGCTCAGACAGAGCATCACCTCCTCTTTTCCTGCTTCTCCTGCTGGGTTGTATCAGGACTGAAGCTGTGACAAAAGTAAAAGGTGTGAGAAAAAGACTTCTCATGCATGCTGCACACCCAGAGCCATCTCATTAAAGAAATAAAGGGAAAAATGGGGGGAAATGTTTAAAATCCAGTGTCACTTTTATTTTAGAACTCAGAAATGAGCTCTACATATAATACATGAGGCATTAGGAAAATGCCTACATCTTCCATTTTCCTGTAGGCAATGTGTGTATACACATTAAGAATATAATATATATAATAGTATAATGTAAATATATATTTACGTATCAACATTAAATATATAATTTAAAAATATTAAAATTTATAACAACACACATTGAAGTGTAATTCCGCTCCTCTTCCACATTTCCCCACCCACTAAAAACACAGGTATGTTTTTCTAGAGGGGTGGCAGGGAGAGGAACCTGAAATGCTACAAGAAAACACTCAAGAAAAAGATAACGTTCAGTTCTAGTTCAGGAAAACAACAAAAGAACTATAATGTTCCCATAGTTTGGGTTTTGGTGATTTGTTTTGTTTTTTTGTTAAAAGGGACCTCTGGGGACAAGCACAGTTTTCCAGACAGATTTTGTAGTAGGAAAAAAAACAACACAAAAAACGAAGAAAAAAGCCCCTTTTTTTTTTTTGTGGAAGGGGAAGGGAAAGGGGGGAGGAACAAGTTAAAAAAAAAACCCACAAAAACAAAAACCCCACACACCACCCTCCAGGAATTTTCCACCAAAGCTATAATCTCTAAAACACCCCTCACCCCCTTCTTTTTTTCCAACCCGAGTGACAACAAAATTTTCCTGAACTCGCTGACACAAAACGCAGCAGTGGCAGAGCTGGGCTTTTGCTTGCAAAACCACCCGATTCACCATGACTCTCCCATCTCCAAACCTCCTTGGACACACCTGGCACCATCTGCAAAGAGATGCATCTCTGCTTAACCCACCAGTGCCCTGTGAGGATATTCCAGGACTTACAAGAGTCCGCACTGCCTGTCCCAAGGAGGGACAGCAGGGTTTGCTGGAGGTCAATAGTAGTAAAATATAATAATAAACCAACAAACCGGGACAGAGTAACTTCGAAGTTTCGTGGAGTGACTGTGAGCTGCTCCCACAGTTCCTCCCAGGAGAAAGACCTGGCCCAAGCCCCCCACAAACCACATCCCAGAAAGCTCCTACCACATCCCACAGGTACCCATGAGGATTAACCATGCAGCCGAGAGGAAGAGCATGAACCACATTTTTACTAGGATGTCTGACAAAGCACATGGCATCACTGAAGACATCATCTTTGAGCTGAAGTGGATCCTATCACTATTACCACTAGAGACGTGCATTTATGGTCACTGCTTCAGTGTTCTTCCTGTGGGTAAGTTATGGACAGGGGTCACAAGGGACTGCAGCGTAGTTTCACTAGAAGGAAGCTGTAAGTGAGCAGCCCTGCAAAACTCAGAGAGCCTGTGACTGGCAATCACCTCTGCAGGGTGCACAGAAAACCTGGATGTCCTCACTGCTCATCCCACCACATGAGGCTTATGCTGGCCACCAAGTCAGCGTATTCAAACTAACTCATGACAAGTTGTTTACTGATTGAGAAAGCAAGGAAGGTCAATTTTCCATGGACTTCTGTCTTCTCATTAAACACCAAGAGGTTACCAATGGGCAGGAAAGGTTGGGTTTGTATTACATTGCCCTCAAAGCAATAACAGAGTCTTTCCCTTCTACCTACCCATCAGTTTTGTCAAAACTTTCTGCAACTCAGTCTTCTGAGTCTAGCAAATATAGGTTTAAATATTCCTTGTGCTGCAACCCCACCTGCATGATTATGGAAGTCACATTTCCCTAGAAAGTCAGGCTACACATCTCTGTCAGAAGCATCCTTTTGCATTTCTCCCAACATAGCAAAGCAAGAAGCATCCACTCATTTTCAGGAACTGCTTACATTTAGCCTATTTTCAGAAATACCCAACCATCGACTTAATCAGTGGTATAAAAGTGGGTCCTAGCTGTCCTGAATCAGGTATTAGAAGAAAAAAAAAGAAGGAACGAGAAGATATTCCCAATATTTAGGCTGTCGGCTCAGCATCTTTGTTCCTCCATCTACTAAAAAGCCTATGCCAAAGAGCATTCTGAAGAGCATTTGAGAATTTTTTATTATAAAACATGGGTGTTACTTGTCAGGAACCCAAAATACTCATCCAGGCCATCACTGCTACAAAAAAAAGACAAGAAAACTTCTTCCTACACGAATAGGAAAGGTTGCTTTCTGCTACTGGAGCGTGAAAGAACACAACTTAAGCACGAACAGTAACACGTTATTTCCTTGAAGTAACGCATTTCTATGTGCTTAAGTAGCTTTTTAACTACTTTAATGCACTTTTAACAGTGTGTTTTTAGACCAAGAGAACAGTAGTTTCAGAGGGACTATGACCAAACCCTCAACTGTTCAAAACAAAGCAAAAGAAAAAAAAACCCACACCATGCTCTGAAGAAAGTTCAGAGCAGGAGCATAATTTGCATCATCGGTTGCAACACTGACACTTCCCAGTCCTCTCCATGACAGCTCTGCACAGGAACCGATGCTCTCCAGACTAAGCCTCTTGCCCATCCTAATTACTGCTCTTGGGGTCTCCAAGCTGACTCCCAAGGAGGGTGGAGAACTTTGTTCCATGGAAACAAGCAGCCAGCTCAGCCAGTTCAGTCACAATTCAAACAAGCACTGAAACTTACTTGGATAATTAAATCCAAATGCCACTCCCAAGCCTCTCCAGCGAAAGGGGCGTCACAGGCTGCTCGCACTCCGTTTGGCTTGGTTTGAGCGAGAAGGTGCAGAGTGGATGGCTCTCCCCAGGGGAAAATGCCAGGGAATCGACAGGAATCCCATGCCCAAGGGATATGCAAGATGAGGTTCTCCTGATTGAGCACTGGCAGGAACCAAGTATGCTTCAGCCTTGAGACCACACAGCAAACATCTTCCCAGGCTTTGCCGCGATTCCAGAACAAAACAGCTGCAAGTTGCACAACACCAGTGAAGTATCCACAGAGCTCAGATGGACTTGGAGACTCATGGAAACCACTGACTTTGTGCAGTGTGAGCAGGTTCTTGCTCCTGAACAACCTTCTGGCCCAGCTTCACTCTTGCACTATTTTGTACAAACTCACTTCAGGTATTGTAGGCTGACAGGATGAATCGTACAACAAAGCCTGCTCCCTCCCCAGCACTACATGTAAACAGGAATATTTCTACCATGGAAGGCCAGGACAAATAAAAGCTGATTGTACAGACAGCAAAAACGAAATGTAAGAATGAATTGTGTTTAGCATTGGCCGTTTGTCCCCTGTGTCTCTTCTTCCACCCTCAGCTCACTCTTTATTTTCAGCTATTTCCCTTAGTAGGAAACTCATTTATTTCTTCCCTCCCCACCAACACCCCAATTTTGTGCTTTTTTAAGGCAGCTTCCTATGACAAAGCTCATTTGATCATGCTCCCAGCCCATCCAACCAAGGACCACTTCCAACCAAACATAATAGAGGTCTCAAAGATACTCATTTCCCAAAGGTTTGGGGATTAGGGAAATATCCATAGTCACATAGAGGAGAGGAACACACAGAAGAGGTAAACCAAGAGCCCTCCTAGGAAGCAATGACCAGTGGAGCAACAGTGGACATGGGAAGGTTGTTTTTATCCTTTAATAAAAGTCCACTGATCCATTTTGTCAGGATCTTATAAAAAACAGAATACCTTCTTCTCTCATCAACTTTTCAGTTCTGTAAGATGTTAAGAGTCACAGGTCCCAGGCACTACCAATGTGAATCCAGGGCATTCAGCACTTAGCAAAAAATTAAGTATAAAGTGAAATCAAAAAGCCACAAGATGACACATGTCTCTGCCCTTCAGATACACATTTCCAGCACTTCTACATGGCTTCAGTTCCAGCATGTGTGTGGGAGAGAGGAACCTGGAGTTTCACTCTTAGTACAGCAGGCTCACTGCTGAACAAGGAGGGGGAAAAAAAAAAAAAAAAAAAAAAAAGCAAGGAAGAAATAGCGAGCCTGAAGGTCAACACGGACCACCCAAAACAATTCAGCAGTCAGAAGAGAAAGCAAATGAAGAAGGGACAAAGGAATAATTTAGCTGTGTTCAGATGGTCTAGACAGTGCTGTTATTGTTGGCTTCGCTAATAGGTCATTACTAAGAGGCAGCTTACGGTAGTTCCATGAAGCTGCTTCCATCAACACTGCAAAAAAAAGGACCAGCTGGATGAAGCACACAGAAAAGCCTGAAGAAGTAAAACAGAGCTTTGTAAAACACAGCAAGTTCTGATTTTGGCCTCTCTCACACATCAGCCAGAGCTGGAGCTGGGAAAAGTCAGGGAAAAATCCTCGGTATTGAAGAAGAGAAGAATATTGTCCTTTGAGTCATGAATGAGCAAGGCTGGAGCGTGTGGCTAAGGGGCTGCATGTTGTCCTACACACTTCCGCTTGAATCCAACATAAAACCACAGACGTGACCGCTTGTGGTCACTAAAGATCCCATTGTGCTTTTCGCAACTGTCATGTTGATAGCCCGGTTCAGCCGTTGTGCCTGTGTAAATTCCAGCAGCAGGCTCTGTCGCTAGCATCCACCTCTCTGGAAGGTGATGCAACCGCTGGGGATATCCCCAGGCAAAGGGAAGAGTTCTGTGAAGGCTCAGAGGGGATGAGAAGAGGATGAGAAACCTCACAGAAACACTGTCACCTTCAGTAAAAGCCCTTTCAAAAGGCAAGGCTTTGAACAAAAGTGTGAAAAATGCTGAAATGTAACAAAACATAGTGTAAAAAAAATACAGAACCACATGACTATGACACTGACAGTCTTAACTTCGGCCTGCAAAGGACATCAGCCTTTCATTTTCTGTGGTTTTGGAACACATACATTTATTTGATTAACTGGTATAACTGGTATACGACATTTATCATTTCTAAAAAGAACCTCAACTGAAAGCCAAGACTCACAACCTCAGCATCACTCAGTACCTGTAAAGGGCAGCCTCTGTCCTGATGGACTGTCAGGTGCAAAGAGAGATGAGCTGTTATGTTTCATTTTATGGACAGGAATCTGAGACAGAGAAAAGTCTTGCCCAAGACTACACAAGCCTGCAGCCAGAGATAAATACATTAACAAAGCTTAAATTCAGAAAGGACTTAACTCGATCTAGCCTTCCTGGCTGTATACAAAGGCCACAGAAATTCATTTAGCAGCCTCTGCATCATGATCTTGACCTGGAACCATGCAGAACAGCCTCTTTCAGAAAGGGCTATCCAGAAAGTCTCACTCTCAGCTCATGCACTTATTCCAACAACCTCACTGTAACAAATATCTCTCTAAATTCCAGTTTGAGTATAGCTCACTTCATAACTCTACTCATTAGGTCTTGACATCCCTATATCTTGGAGACACCTCTATTAACACAATCCCACACCCCCTTCTTCTGCAGGTATTCACAGACTGCGTTCTCATCCTCTTTTAACTCTTCTTCATTTAACTAAATGGAAACACATAGCTTCTTGCATTAGATTAACCCTTAATCCATTCCCACAGCTCTTTCTTTTTCTTTATGAAGAGCAGAGCAAAGATCAAAGTAGCATATAATGTTCAATGACCACAACACCTTTTCATTTCTATTAGCAGTGTGAATATGGGGGAACAGCAAGCTTGGCCCTCACTTTACAGCGAAAGTTCATGTCTACTGGACCAACAGCAACTTGGACTGCCCACTACCTTTGTTAGAAAGTCAATGTCATATCAGTCCTGGGTTTGCTCCCCTGGTCCAGAGAACTAGAAAACACTTATCTATGTGAAAGCAGGTGTCAAAGAAATTGCTTGTGAAGACAAATGCTGCCATTTCTGGAAAAGCTAGAGGGAAAAAAAGCTTAAGGGTCTGTTCCAACCTAAATGGTTCTATGATTCTAAATAGCAGAAGGCATCAGTTAGTAAGTAAACAGTGTCACAGTGACTGTCCCTGTCAATACTAGGAAACAGACCAGCGAGTTAGAAGCTCAAGTGCCTCACTTGGACCATAACAAAAGCCCCTAAGCAAGCAAGGAAGGGACCCCAGACACTCTCCCAGGCAGCTACAAATGCTGTTTTGTAACTTAGCCCCCTTAGAAGGGCTGTCTGTGAATGGCCTGTGGCAAAACAAGATTGCTGCAGGCATCCATCTAGTGACAGAGATGCAGAGAAAGCTCCATGTAAATTAAACCCACGTGCACAAATGACTTTGCAACCGTCTGGAGCAGTGGTCAGTATCTGATAAAGAGAAAAATTATCCAGTTAAGTCTCCCCCAGTCCAGATTACTGTGCACTGTAGCAGACACACCAGTGGAGCGCGTTCCCTTTGCAAGTCAGCAAAGGCTTGCCGGCAGCTGGATCCTGCTGTTGTTCACCCTCCTGCAACCCCACCCAAGGGATGGCAAGGTCACCCCTGTGTACGACTGGAGGGCAGGGCACAGCTCAGCAGGTCGAGCAGAGCAATTATACATGAGGAAGTGAGGAAAGACCCTCCTGATATGCAGGATTTCTTGGCAGGAGATTGCTCACTGACGTGTTATGCTTGGGACACACAAACTCACGTAGATAAGTAATGCTGTGAGGTGCTGGGGTTTCCTGAAAGCACGTTTCTCCTTATCAAGGAATTATGACACTAAAGGGTGCACCACCCAATAGGTATAGGAGATTATTAATACTTTATCTGACAAATCAATGGTGAAGGTTTGCTCTCCATAAATGACACTGGTTTGGATTTTGAATTTTGCTTTTAGAGCACAACCAGTAACTGCTTTGTGAAAAGAAACAACACCAAACCCATCAGAGGCTTTTGACAGCTACAGAGGTCCATTACGCCAAATGATAAACATTTGTAGTTTTAGGGTACAGTTATCCTATCTCACAGACCCTTTTCTCAGGGGTAAAGCTCATTTTGAGAGTTCCTGCCTCCTATTCCCTCCCTCCCCCATGCTGTGCCTGAGGTGACCCATACAACTATTGGTAAAATTGCACTTTCAACAGATCAGAGAACCTGTTTAGATCAGAGCCAACCCTTCCCTTTACAGCCTCTTGCAAAAGGGGACAGAAATTACTGCTCAGGAATGGGCTTGGGGGGAAGGCAAGAATCTGTTTTTAAAAAAAGCTAAACCAGTTATTTTTAAAATTATAATTAATAAAACTGTATATCACATATATAAATAATTCTGATCACCACAATGGACAGGACCCAACCAATCCCCAAAATACTCCTGGACACAAATAAGAAAACACCTCCAATGTAACATCAAGTGACTGGGCTCTTAACATGTCTATAGGAGCACTGAAAAAACAGCAAAAGATAATAAAATGTCAAATAAATGAGAATGTTCTGTCATAACGTATTTGAGATCCAGGGTGTGAGACAATGAAGAACTTCAGCTGCCCCCTGAATTTCCCCAGGGAAAACCAAAAGCTAAGGTAACGCTACTGGGACTGCACCTCACTTTAGGAAAAGAGAGAGCGATACCCTTAAAACACTGATTGATCAGTACCTTGCAAACACCAAAACCTGGCAAGGGCATTGAACAGCAAGTTTTAGCACTTAGGTAAAAGTTTCAGTGGCTAAGCCACAAATCATACAAGAAATTTCTCTTGGCGAACGCGAAGGGCTGTGGCACAATACCAATATAGCCTCGTTCCAGAGATTTACCAGAGACTTTTGCAATGGAAAAGGGCTCAGGATCCAAAAGGTGTTTGGTTTAGCTCAGCAGGGAGGGAAAGTAGGGTTACGTCTGCAGTTCATTGCAACCCTCTGCTCCCAAAATAGCCTTCCCTCTGACAGCGCCACGCACAGTAAAATTCCACGGGATCAGAGCCGCTGGCAGAGCTTACCCCATGCTCTGCACTGCACCGCCCTCCTCTGTGGCACCATCCCCGTGCCCACTTGTCACCCCACGTCCCCTGTATGTCCCTGTATGTGTGGAGGGCGGTGAGGCCCGGCTAAGAAGCCATTTTGCCCCCAGATACAGCCCATGCGCCATCCGGACAGCCACATTCGGTTAGGGAGAAGAAGCTAAGGGACGAGGGCACATAAACTCCCCAGCGTTACAGGATGAGGAGAGGTGCTCGGAGGCTGCACTGTGGTGCTGGACAGCCTGGAGATGGGCAAAAATTTTCGCCCTTGTGGGGTTTATCCTGCGGCTTTCAGATAAAGGCTGAGGCACAAACCCCAGCCTCCTTCCTCCTCCTCACAGCCCCCCTCCTCCAGCAGTGCGGTGCCACTGGGTCATGTAACAACCTGTGGGGGTCCAGCCATGGCACCCCACACCCTTCAACTCTCCTCAGCTAATGGGGCAAACATCTGGGTTAAAATTTGGAGGCATTTGGGGTGGGAGTAAGAGTTGCTGAAGAGGGCAGAGCTGGGGCAAACAGGTGCTGCCCCTCATATCCAGCCAGCGACTTGGATCCTAGAGCAGGAGATGTGATGGTTCAATAATAGAAACCACCCTGGCTTCCAGTGATATAAAGGGTTTCAGTGTTTCTCCAGCACTTGCTGACTGACCCCGCACCGTGTCTCCACAGGGCGGTGGGGCTCAGCCCAGGCCCAGCCGCCATGGCACCCAGGGCCGCAGCGGGGTGCACAGGCCCAGCCATGTCCCCAGCCATGGGGGACAGGACAGGACCCTGGTATGCCAGACATACCCACCATCTCTCTCAGAAGTCACCCCGCAGACTCTTCTCCAGCCCTCAGCAGGCATCATTTTGCTGCCAAAAGGGTGGCAGCATGGGGCCTAGCCCCAAATCAGCCCCCAGCATCCCACGCAGGGCTGGGACCCACAAGAGGGGCTCTTATGAGCTCTCTGGTCCTCAGACTATTTTTATTTTTAGTCAACTAAGCAAGACCAGCACCCAAGCCCTGCCCTGGGACCTTCCATAGGACATTGCCACCTTGTTGCCTGCTTCATCCATGCCATTTTGTGGACCCCCGGTCAGTTCTCCTACCCCCTGGGCTGCTCCCCTTGAGGCCACCCCATTTTGAGGGAGGGATTTGGTCATATCGACACACACAATGCCAGAACATGGACCGTGGCGTGTTCTGTTGGTAACACAGGTGTAACTGGGTAAGCTGCTTTGCCTCCAAGCGCCTCTACACTCGGCTGTGAAGCAGGGACCATAACGCAGACCGTGTTTGCAAACCCAACTGAGGCTCACCCCACTCCCCTGCTACCAAAGCTCATAAAGAGATACGAAGATTAAATAAGCAACTCTCTTGTTAGCCAAAGAGCAAGCATTTATCCTACAGAGCACCAAAGAGAAACTTAACCCAGCCTTGAACGTTCCAGCTGCCAAAGGTTTCCCAGTCCTGAACTGGCTCCTGCACTGGGTGGCTCCCAGTTGCAGCCCTGGGGAGGACGGGAGGCAGAGACAGGAATATAGCAGCGAAGGCTTTTCTATAAAAGCACAGATAAGCCGTGCTAAGACTGCCTCTGGGACAAACCTGTTGTTTCTCATTTGCTTTTGCAGAGTAGTTAGTCTAGGAGAGCTCCAAGCAGGGGCTAGACCCTTAAAAAGCAAAAATAATCACATTTTTAAAAATTTTGTATGCCCATAGCTCTGCTGAGCATTAAAAAAAAAAAAAAAATACAGGGGCTGTTTGGTTTTATGGCATGATGCATTTTGTCCCGCAGCATCTGCCTGCAAGGTCTCTGTGGAGCACAGGGGAGGGAAGGACTAGCAAAAAAGCTGTGAAAGCTTGTTGTGGGACAGGTTTATTAAATTAAACTTGGGCCAATTTTTCCAGCCCGTTTTCCCACTAAGCTTAAAATTTGCTCCTTCTGAAGAAGGGCTTATGCACCTAAAAGGCAGCCTGATTTTTTCCATCTCCATCAGTTTGGTCTAATAAAAGGTATTACTTCTCCCTACAACCTGTACCTCTCTCTTGAGCACACTTGAAAGGAGAAAAATGTTTACCCAGCAAGAAATGTAGCTGGAAAGTTATTTCCCCTGACGACCTCCGATGCCTTTGAAGGTTATTTGCGGGCTCATAAAGAGCTCTTTCTCCCTCCCAGCCCAGCTACTTGCAATGCTCAAAGCCGCAGCCCAGAGCCTGTGAACTCCTCATCTGTTGCTGCAGCAGTGGCTGCAATATCCCAAATACAGCGATGCAGGTCCGATCCCGCATTCCCCAGGTGCCCAAAGCACCTGGTGTGACCCTGAACAGGAGCCCGGGGTGCAGTAGGCACAGTGCCGGGAAAGGCAGGAGACATGGACATCGCTTAACTCAGACACCTCTCAAAAATAACAAAACCTGAGCTAGAAAGCCTGATGTGCATTATTGTAAGATAAACTGCTGTAATTCAACCTGATTTTTTTTTTTTTATTAATAGCTCTCAGCATACAAAGAGCAAGCAAAGAGCAAAACCATTGCCTTAGATTGAGGAATGAAGAAAACAATGCATGGGAGAGCTGAGGCATCAACAGCTGCGTGTGTGAGGATGGGAGAGTTGGTTTGTTCTTCCCCCACCAACTGGGGCAGTTCTCTCCATCTCAACGGCTCCCCAAAAAACACTGAACTGGGTTAAATGGCCAAACAATGCATTTTTTCAAACAGGCCCCCTCCTCCTTCAGCAAGCTGCCTTGCCTTCTGCCAGCCCAGCCTGCAGTCTTCTCCAAACACACCCACTCTGTCAAGGCAATACTACAAGTATCATTCTACCATCTCCTACACCTCAAATTAACTTTCTGTTGAAGCAAAAGTCATACTTGCTCCAGAGAAGTATTAAAGACCTAAACCTTTCAGTTATACCTACGTACGTTGAATAGACTAGATAAGCTTGTTTATTATCAGAAACACACATGCAGTCACAGAGCATTTCATAACCAGACTTAAGAATACTCAAATCATTTTTAAATAAGAAGTTAGGCAATAAACATGCTGGTGCCTTTTATGCCAACTTCTGCAGGTTTTTTAATAATACTTTTACTGTGATATCATCTTTAAACACAGCCATTTTTAACTGCCATTGACCATGGTCCTTTCACTATGTTGTACTGGAGACATAGACATCTTCACAAGTGTTGTATGCACTTGCTGGTGCCCAGCTACATTTTGATTAAATTATAAAGAGGTCTTGGACCCTCACAGAGAGGTGGCAGATAGAAATGGACTGTGATCTGGAGGAATTGCTCTGTGCCAGGAGTGAGAGGTGGGACATCCTGCTTTAGGACACATGTTCTCCACTCCAATTTTTCTCCCCTTATCAAGACTGAGAAAACCAATGTAAGAGGCACAGGTCACTTGGACTCTTTGAGGCTTGAAAAGAATGGCAACCCAACAACCATGTTAAAAATTAGTTCATTATTCTTCCAAACAGCTGGAATTACAGTACTAACTGAGAGCAGAAAACCACTTCAGGCTCCCGCACTGTTTTGGATGATCAGTCAGTGTCCAGTGAGGTGTGCTGGGGATCAGCCTTCCTGAAGATGTCTCTCTCAGACCCATGCTCAGTCATCTTACCCCACTCCACCTCCATACCCAAGACCTGGCCCACTCAGGAAACATGTGGTCAGCATCTGAAGCACTGATTGAACACCTACAGTATGGCCACATCTCTCCCTCTAGAAATCAGTAAGTCCTTCCAATACCATTCCCACCTACAAACCATCCCAGTGTCCTCACCACTTTCCTCTTCCGTACAAAGAAAGAGTCAAATGCTTCAGTACAAATAAAACCGTTACACATCTGGAGTAAACTGTCCCAGAACAACACAAATGGGAACCCAACTGATTTATTCAAGAGTAAAGCATGAAACAAAACTCAAACAATTCTGTCTCAAGATCCTCTGCAGTACCCAGTTGCTCTTCCCTCTGAAAGTAAGTCCCCTCATCTATCCTGCAGAGAGATGTCCAGGTCCTTCACAGACCGCAGTAAGAGAATAAGTGTCAAGTGACATGGTCATGGCCGTGTCTACACATTGTAAGACCACCCAGCGCCAAGAATCTCTGCTTAGGCTGGCCCCATCTTACATGTAGAGATACTGTCTTGGACCTGCAACAGCAGAGCAACCTACCTGCAGCATCGGGATGCCACGGCTGCAGAGGGCTAATCCCAGCACCACTGCACCCCATGACACACACAAAGTGCAGTGTCAGAGGTGCAGCCCACAGAGATGCTGCAAGTCCCCATTTCTCATCTTGTGGTCTCTATACAAGGTCATGCAGCTTCCCTAGAACACGTCCAGGAGTGAACAGTCCTATGTTGAACTCTGAGACACCGTGTTGACTATAAATAGGATCCTAGGAGGAAAGCTAGACCTGGAGTGGACCTTCAGAGATCACCTCATCCAACACACCTCCTCTTTGGTCTGCCAGAAGGGAATCAATGACATGGCTGCAAATACCCTGCTCTTCCCTTGAGAACGCTCCCCATCCCAGTGCATAGAGGAAACACACACATAAAAGGAGAGGGGGGAGGAAGCGAAACTAACCTCAAAATTTAGCCTAATTTTCTGTGCATCTGCAAAGCTGTTGCAACGATCCTTTAACTAACAAACACTGCTCAGTCACACCAACCAAGATACACATCATTTCATCCGTCTCGCCCCAAAAGTCAAGACAGAGAGCAGGCTTAGGACCACACCACAATCCTTTCCGAATGCAGCCTGGCAGATCTAACCAGTCCGTACAGAGGCACTGATGCTGCGTTAGTGAAGTTACAGCAGCAATGCTCCAAGCAACAACATTTGGGGAAGGGGATATGCACAGCACCTTCTCGCCACACACAACTGTAAGCAGAACTGCAAATCTGCACAAAACTCCTACAAATTCATCTCACCTTCCCCCCCCAAAAAACCCACAGTGCCTTGCAAAAGGATGCTCTCTTCACTACAGTATTCCTCCACTTCCTGCTTTCCCCAGTGTATCCATATAACGTTTACAGATGACAGTTTGAAGGCACCTTGAGCAGTTTGCATCAACCACTCTGTCTGTAAAGGAAGTCATCAAATTGATTGTCTGCTGAGAACTGGACTAGAGCCAGCAACTCATTCCCCCTACTCAGAGTAAGGCTGAACTTTCCTTCTTAAAAAAAAATTGCATTGACAAAGGAGTGGCATTCTGCTTCGAAGTGAAAATGTCTCTAAAACATTTTGGGGTTTTTCACCAGGGATTTTAAACTGAAATTTGTCATTCTTTATACCGAAGAAGCAGGTCTGGACTTTCTCTTCTCTTCTCTTCCCTTTTTTTTTTTTTTTTTTTTTTTTAACTTGGCTTTTGATTAGTCTTCTCCCCACAAAATCCCTCTTCTAGGTAACAGAGAAAGCAAAAAAATCAGACGGGTAAAGCCATGATGGGGTAAACATCAATTTTCTCCTTTCTCCATGGGAGAAGACAAACAGTCAAGGTGTAGCAATGGCTTCACATTTTTCATTTTTTAAATTCAAAGCACTACCAAACTCTGCATCACTTTTCTATTAGCTTTGCAAGGACAATCCCTGAATTTACTGGTATTCCCTCCTACCTCTTTTTTTTTTAAGCACCATTTCAACCAGCCCTGAAAAGTTTTGGATGAACTTGTGTAAATGCTGTTCTTCAATCTGCTGAGCTTCCTCTTTTCAGGAAAATTAGAAAAGGAGCAGAAACACTTACACTTGCTGGAACTGCTACTAGCTAGCACAATGGCCTGTAGACCGCTTTGGACTTGCTTTTGTGGTCCATGTTTGTTCTGCAAAGAGCTTTCTCATACTTTGCCATGCTCACAAATGCATGAAATGCTGGGTGAATCCTAAACCCAGCAGTGCTGCTGTGGGTAAGGCATGTATCTCCTGCAAAGCCCTTTAGCAGGCAGAGGAAGACAGCAGGCAATCCCTCCAGCTATGTCCATTTTCCTGCAACTAAGGTATGATTTTGCAAGAGTAATGTGATAAATTTGATGGCAAGTGGCATGAGAAGCTGAAGGAGACTGGGGCTCTCACACTTATCACCTTCTTATTTGAGACAACACCACCGATCTGATTACTCATGTTAAAAGAGTCCAGCACTTCCAAGTGGTCCTGATTTCTGACATAACAAGTTTTCTTTATCAGCAGAGAGAAGATAAAGATCATTATGTACCTCCAGAGCTACAAATAATTTCCACTTCAAAAAAAAAAAAAGTCTCCCTCAGCACAAGAGAGCATCTGATATACAACTATTCCAGCGGAAGTGGGAGAAGGTGCAAATAATCCCAGTCACTGATCAGAACAGCTCTGCTTGAAACAGAAGCTTCCCTGGGAGAAGAGATACAGGGAATGAAGATGCTCTGCCCAGAAATACAAGACAGGCTCGGGAAGAGGATCCACCTAGAACATGACCTACTAGATCACACTGCAAGTAGAGAATTTGTCCAATTTTGGCACCACTGGAAGGCAAAAAAAAATTAGAAAGCAATATAATATTCAGCCAGACCATTCTGGCAATGTCTCCCACTCTGTTGTCATGTTTGGTAACCCCAACCAAAATTAGAAGGCTGCAGAAAATTAATTGCTTCAGGGGAATCCAGTTCTTACCCATCTTTCCATCTACATCAGGCCTCCATTCCACCGGTCCCAGGCACTTGCACCTTATCCTCCACTCTCAAGCATCCACCCTGTAATAACAAACATACACAGAGTTTACAGATTAATTTTAACATGTCAATAGGGACAGAGACTGAACGGGACCACCCTTCACAAAGCATTTCCCCACCATCACCTGGGCTGGAGGAAAGAGAAGAACCATTCAGTTCCTAACTGAGACCAGGAGTCTGCCCTTCTCTACACACCCCAAAGGTAACACACTACCAACCCGGTACCTTTTTGTTCTTAAAATCTTGGAGTAACCACCTTATCCTTCTGCCACAGGCCTCCTTTTGTTAAGAGCAAAACATCTTTAATACATTACAGCCTTAATTATTTTTACATTATTTAATGTAACCTTAAAGCAATCCCATCTTTAACGCATTACATTTTGCAGCATCCCTATGAAATAACACTCACTTGGGGAACAGACCAACAGCAAGACATGGAAAGTCAGTCCCAGAGGCAGCCTGTATCAAAGCACAAACCTAAATTTAGGCCTTCCAAATTCCAGCCAAGGCTCCTCAAGGCTGGACCAGCCTTCCTCTGACCGCATGGGAAAAAAAACCCTGACTCTGGGCAGTTCTCGGCAGCAACATATGCCCCATACATCCCTCTTGGCAGCCCGGCAGCCCTTCCCGAGTCTCTCCCTACTGCCAAGTGCTACTCGTGGCTACCTGCTGATTTGCCCCAAGCCGCTGCAGAGCAGGGTTCAGTTACCTGGCATGCTGCATTTAGCTAACGCTCTGTGCCCAGCAAAGGGATTTTTTTTTTGCTCATTAGAGTCAGTCCTGCTCACTAGTGGAAAACCTCCTTTTAGACTAAACAAAGGCAGGACCCACCTCAAGATGGGCACCTTTTAAGTAGCAATGTGATTGAAATGATCAGCAAAGACCAGTCTGCTTTAGCTGATAAGCACACAGATTTCTTGGCCATAAACCTGTGATTGCACAAGTAAATGGAGAGACATCTCAAGGACTTCATCTGACTTGCATGGAGAGAGTAAGATGTTCCTGTCCTGCAGCCACTGCACACAACATTGCCCAAAAGTCAACAAGAGCTGTGTGCACCAGGACACTGACATGAATTCTGCAGCCTTCTGAATTATGGACTGGGCAGAAGCAGTAGGAAAAGGCACTTTGAAAATCTCCCAGCTCAGTCAAATCAATTTAAATACAGTAACAA